>NC_057797.1:594818170-595118170 GCF_018294505.1 Triticum aestivum
GCGCGCGACGGGACGCCGCCGCAGGCCCGGGCCCGCCACTCGCGAGCCTTGGTCCGGGCGCGGATCTTCCGTGGCCCACAGGGGCCGCTCGCCTTCCCGAGGCAGTTTCGTTTCGCCGTTAAGGCTCGATAATTGCGGGACGTGGGGAGTGGGCACGATCGATCCCCACGCTTCCCCATGCCGTGCCTCCTCGGCTCCGCCACGCGAGCCTATAAGTAGGGGGAGGAGGGAGAGCGACAGAGGTTCGCATGCTCCCTCCCGCTCCGCCCCTCCTAACCCTCGTCTTCTTCCTCTCGCTGCCGTCGCAGCTTCCCGTCTCAGCGCCGTCGCGTCTCCACACCGCCTTGTTCCCATGGCATTGTCAAGCTCATGGGACGGCTCCAACGTCCATGAAGACCACGTGAAGTTCCTTCGCCAGACCCGGCGCCTGCCCGGCGCCGACCGCGTACAGGTCCGCCTGGCGCCCGCGAAGGAGATCTCGCCGGCGTCGGAGGAGGGCGAGCGGGTCGTCTTCCGCTCGCACTGCCTGCGCAGCTTCGGCCTTCCGGCGAGCGGGTTTCTGCGCTCTTTCCTGGAGTTCTACCACCTCCAGCCGCATCACCTCACACCCAATGCGGTGATGCTGCTGTGGGCCTTCGTCTCCCTCTGCGAAGGCTTCCTAGGGCTGCTCCCCACGCTGGAGCTCTGGGGAGAGTTCTTCCAGAGCAAGCTCGACACGGTCGTTGCCGGCGTGCCCGCCCCCTGCGGAGCCTTCATCGCCATGAGGAGGGCGAGCGAGAACAACCCGTTCCCGCCCATCCCCCTGATCCAGTCGGTGAAGGTCTGGCAGAGATCTTATTTCTATGTGAAGAACGTCGCCGAGCAAGGAGACTACATCAACCTGCCGGATTACGTAGCCGGCCCGCCGGCTGGGAGGCAGCCCTCGTGGAGCTTCCGGTCCCGGTCATTGTCTCCGGCCGGGAACGCCGCCATCTCCCGGCTTCGGGTGTTGGTTCAGTCAGAAGGCTTGCGCGGGGCCGACTTGGTGGCCGCCTTCGTGGAGCGCCGGATCCTTCCTCTCCAAAGCCGGCCCCATATGATGTGTCAGATGAGCGGCGGTTTCGACCCAAGCCGTCTGAGCACATGGGAAATGCCCCACGCGGAGGTGGCGCTCATGGTTAACTACATCGCCAACTGTAAGTTCGCTGGGGACTGGCAATACGGCAAGGTGCCATATTCCCGCGCCAATCCTCCGCCCGTGGTAAGTCTCTCTCTCTATCTTCTTATTGTCGTCGGCCGGCTTCATGATGGCCGGCTTCTGACTAGTCGGTTCTTTTCAAGAGAACCCTCTTCTTGCGCCGCCGGCTGGGGCGGCGGGAATTGAACGCCAGTATACCCCCGACCGCACGGTGGATGATGTTGACGACCCGGACTTGGGGGCGGCCACCATGGAAGACGCCGTCATGGGGGACAGTGCCGAGCCCGGAGGCTCAAGGTTCACCGCGAGCTTCGAGGACTGGCCGGACGAATTCGAAGCCGAAGTCGCCCCGCATCGCCAGCCGGCGGCCGACCATCAGGGCGCGGGCTCGTCTATCGCACCGGCTACCGGCGGCGGCGCATAGAAGCGCCGGGCCGCTTTAGGCCTCTTCGGTAGTCGGCCGAAGAAGTCCAAAGCCTCCGCCGCGGCGACCAAGCGAGACGAGGCGGCTGCGAAAGCGGCCCGCTTCCGCAAGGCGGTGAAGCAGCCTACGACGGTCTCAGCGTAAGTCTTCGACTGCCTCGCCACATGCTTGTCATCATTCTCTTTTTCTTCGAATATTCTTCTTAGCTTTTTCTCGCTTGCCAGACAGGGCGCCGCTTTCCCTTGAGCGGGGTCCGGGCGGCTCCGTCGTGGGGCCGGCTGGAGGGTCTTCAAGCTCCCGCCGCGTGGACCCCCGCGCTGATCTCAGGGAGGCCACTGAGCGGAACGCCCGCGAAGCGCGGGAGGAGCGCGAGGTGGCGGAGAAGGCGGCCGCCCAGGCGGCGAGGGAGCAAGCCGAGGCGGCAGCCAAGGCCCAGATGGAGGCGGCTACCGCGGAGACGGAGGCGGAAAGCTCGCGCAGCCAGCCTCCACTGCTTGCCATTCCTCTCCGAGCCGTAGCCCCCGACACCTCTTTGCCCTTGGTGGAGGAGATCGTCCAAGACCCGCCGCTGTTGGAGAGGGAGGACCCTGCGGCCTTGGCGGGGAGAGCGCCGCCAGCAGCGCCAACCGGAGCGGGCCAAGGCGGTCAATCGTCAGCGGCGCCAGAGGGGCCAGCCGGGGGTGAGCCAGAGAACAGAGCCGGCCTCGAGGTGCAGCTGGCGACGGGCCGGCGCGCAGGGGGAAGCGCCGCTCCACCGGAGTTGCGCCGAACCGCGGGCGCAGGCCAGCCGGCGGAAGATCTGGAGGCGGCCGAGTGGACTCCCAGCGGGAGGACTGGCGAGCTAGATGCGGCGGCTCAAGGGGTCCGGAGCCGGCTGCAAGCTCAGGCTGCCCTGCTGCAACAGCTCAACCAAGAGTTCTTGTCAACGCGAGCCACTATCCGGGTGAGCCCTTCGTTCTTGGCTGCTTTGCTTTCTTAATTTCTTCCGTGGGGGCGCGTCAGCGCACCCACTGGGTGTAGTCCCCGAGATTCGGGCCGACTGCTGCACAGTCGGGTCGGATCTTTCTCGACGGCCACCTTACTTTGCTTCTTTCTGAACTTTCAGGAATACCACAACCTTCGTGCTGCCGCCTTCGACTCCCAGGCTCGGGAGTTGAGCCGGCGGACCGACGACCTGGCCGACAGCCGAAGTAAGTACTCGATTTTGTCTGTCTCCTGTGGGGGCGCGTCAGCGCACCCACTGGGTGTAGTCCCCGAGATTCGGGCCGACTCCTGCGCAGTCGGGTCGGATCTTTCTTGATGACTCTTTTCTTATTGGTTTTTCTTTGTCTTCAGGGGCCAACGCCGACTTGAGGAAGGAGCTCGGTGAGGCGAAGGCCGCCCTTCATACCAAGGAGGTCGAGTGCGCCGCCTTGGTCCAGGAAAGGGATCGCTTAGCCAAGAGGCTGGCCGACCAAGAGGAGAGCCACAAAGTGGCCCTGCAGGCGGCGCAGGAAAGCGAAGACGCCTTGATGGCGGAGTATGAGATGGCGGCGGTGACCTGGTCTGAGACCCGGCGAGGCCTGGACGAAGGTTTCGGCCGGATCGAGGACTTGATCAACGGTAAGCTGCCTTCCTCGGCCCTCCCCTGCCTCTTGCCGCTTGGGTTTTTTGACTTATCTTGAGCTGTTGCTTGTTGTTTCTTGCAGATTACTTCCCGGGCTACTCCGCCTTCGCCGCCCAAAGCATTGAGACCCATCGCGAGGCGCGCCGTCAAGCGGGGGCCGACATTGCGCCGGATGCAAACCGGACCCTTGAGGAGCAGCTCCTGGCTGTCCAGGCACGGTTGTAGCCGGCTCATCGGATGCTTCGCCGGCTCCAACGTGCCGGGGCGCAAGTGTTGGCCGCCCTCTGGCCCGGCGAGACGATCCCCCGCACCCCAAGCCGAACTGCCGACTAGCTGGAAGTCGCAGTTGGTCGCTTCGAGGCTTGGAAAGCGTCAGCGGCCCGCCTCGAAGCCGGGAGGGCGTTGGAATTCGTTTGGGCTTGGTACCCAGGGCTGATCCTGGACCAGCTGCGCACTTGGCGGATGGAGGCCGACGCGGAGCTGGAG
This sequence comes from Triticum aestivum, assembly GCF_018294505.1. Taxonomy (NCBI): domain Eukaryota; kingdom Viridiplantae; phylum Streptophyta; class Magnoliopsida; order Poales; family Poaceae; genus Triticum; species Triticum aestivum. The sequence goes on from NC_057797.1 coordinate 594,821,864, forward strand.
GAGGTGAGGCCGGCTATCACCCAGCGAGCTTCGACGATCGCCGAGTGCACCGACATCAGCGTCTTCGTGCCCGAAATCGATGATGACGGTGTTGCTCAGTCGGAGGAGTGGTTCGGGCTGGACCTGGCGGTGGGCGAGGACTCGGCGGAGGAGATTGCCTCCAGCGACGAGGGCGAAGAAGACGAAGACGAGGGCGGCGAAGACGTCAAGCCGGCTGGTGGAACAACCAGCCGACCTCAGGCCGACCGTGCCTCCAGCAACGAGGCGCGTGGAAGCGCGCCCTCTGCTGGAGGCGGCGACCAAGCCGAAGTTCGTCAGCCGGCCGCTCCTTCAGCCGGCACGACCGTCTCCGCCAACCAATCTGGCTCATCAGCCGCTCTACCAGCTTGACCTGCCGTCTTTATCTCTCCTGCTTTGTTGTCTTTGAACAATCTTTGTTAAGTTTTTGCAGTTCCACCCACTGGGGGTGTATCCAAACTATGTTGAATGCTGGCCTCTCGGAGGTCTTTTTATGTAAATATTATCATGTGCATGTTTGGTTTCCATTCGCGTATGCTTTTTTATCTTTAGGCTTTTTCCTTTGCCGCCTTCCCTCTTTGGGGAGGCAAGTACTTGAGCTTTCTTGGATTAGAGTGAAGTGAATGGAAACCGGCCGGCCGGCTACTCTGGTAGCCAGTCGGCGGTGTGAGAAAAACCGGCTTTTGTTATATTAGTCCGTTAGTCCCTAGCCGTTTTTCGTGTGGGCGCCCGTTCCTACCTTTAACTCTTGCCAGCCGGACAGCCGGTTCTTCGGACTGCGACTTTGGCAAGAGAAGGCTTGAGAGCCGGCACACTACTTGTCTGACTGCGGGTAGGACTTGTAACATAACTCCAGTCGGCCAGTCCCCGAGCCGAATAGTCGAACTCGGTGCCGGACGGAATAAGTAAATGATACGACAAGGTCATAAGCATGATACTTTTCATTCATAAATAAGGGATGGCAGTCCCCGAGCCTTCCTCGGGGAGCCTATTGTCTTGTACTTAATACAAAAGTTAGCGCGGTACATACTGCATTTCAACTGTAAAACCTTCGGAGGAGGTTGGCGTTCCATGGTCGTTCCGACTCCTTGCCGGAGTCGTCTCTCTTGCGCGCCTTCGGCTTCTGTGCGTCGATTAGATAGTAGGAGTCGTTGCCTAGAGCTCTGCTGATGACGAAGGGGCCTTCCCAAGGGGCTGCGAGCTTGTGCTGGCCGGCTGTTCGCTGGATCAGCCGGAGCACAAGATCGCCCTCTTGGAAAGATCTTGGTCTGACTTTCCGGCTGTGGTAGCGGCGCAAACCCTGCTGGTAGATGGCAGACCGGCTGAGGGCTAACAGCTGGCTTTCTTCCAGCAGGTCGACGCCGTCTTCTCGTGCTTCCTTGGCCTCCGCTTCCGTGTACATGGTTACTCGAGGCGAGTCGAATTCGATGTCAGTTGGGATGACCGCCTCGGCACCATACACAAGGAAGAAAGGGGTGAAGCCGGTTGACTTGTTTGGTGTAGTGCGCAGGCTCCAGAGGACAGTCGGCAGCTCATCGAGCCAACAGCCGGCTGAGTGCTCCAGAGGTACGACCAGTCGAGGCTTGATACCGGAGAGGATGAGGCCGTTGGCTCGCTCGACCTGGCCGTTTGACTGCGGGTGGGCGACGGATGCTAAGTCCAGCCGGATACCTTGGGCTGCGCAGAAGCGTGCCAAGGCTCCTTTGGCGAAATTCGTGCCATTATCGGTGATGATGCTGTGCGGCACGCCGTAGCGAGTTGTTATGTCTGCGATGAACGTCACGGCAGTCGGCCCATTCAGCTTCTTGATCGGCTTTCCCTCAATCCACTTGGTGAATTTGTCCACGGCGACGAGCAAATGCGTCATGCCGCCGCGCGCCGTCTTGAATGGGCCCACCATGTCCAGTCCCCAAACGGCAAAGGGCCAAGTGAGGGGAATGGTCTTGAGTGCCGAGGCTGGCATGTGTTGCTTGGAGCTGAAGAGTTGGCACCCCTTGCAATGTTTAACCAGTTCTTTGGCGTCATCCAAAGCAGTCGGCCAGAAGAAACCATGGCGGAAGGCTTTGGCGACAAGTGATCTTGAGGCTGCATGGTGGCCGCATTCACCTTGGTGAATGTCTGTGAGGATTGCAATGCCCTTCTCTTGCTCGACGCACCATTGGAGGATTCCAGTGACACTGCACTTGAGTAGTTCTCTGTTGACGATTGTGTATGCTCCGGCTCGATGTTGGACTTGTCTTGCTTCTGTTTCGTTAGTCGGCAGGTCTTGGTTTACTAGGAAGTTGAGGATGGACTGAGCCCATGATGGAGCCGCGACTTCTTCTACTGCCAATGTGGCTACTGCCACCAGGGTGGGCGGGTTGGGCGGTGAGGTGCTGGAGTCGGCCGTCAGCTGTAGTGTTGGTGCAGTCCCCGGGCCGGCTACCGCGGTCCCCGAGCCGGCTGCCGAAGTCCCCGAGCCGGCTGCTGAAGTCGCTGGGCCGGCTACGGGGGTCTTGGGGTCGCCTGCTTGGTTCTTCGAGCCAGACTCGGCCGCATCGGGGTCAGGCGGCACGAAGATGGAATCAGACTCTGGAGACGGCTTGATAGATGGCTTGAGGAGGCGTTGGAGAGCGACGCCGGCTGGAATTGCTTGCCGAGTGGAGCCTATTCGAGCCAGGGCATCGGCTGGCTCGTTGTGAGATCGCGGTACATGGAGGAACTCGCATCCTTCAAAGTATCCGCTGAGTTGTTGGACCAGGAAGCGGTAGCTCGCCATATTCGCGTCCTTGGCGTCCCAGTCGCCGGATGATTGCTGGACTACCAGGTCCGAGTCGCCATAACATAGGATCCGGCGAATGCCAAGTTCTTTGGCAAGCCGGAGCCCATGTATGAGCGCCTCGTACTCGGCCACATTGTTGGAGGCGGCAAAGTGGATCTGTAGCGTGTATCTGAGCTTGTCGCCTTTCGGAGAGGTAAGGACGACGCCGGCTCCCAAGCCGGTGCGCATCTTGGACCCGTCGAAGTGCATGCGCTAATGGGTGGATTCGGGAGCCGATGGCAGGTACTGGGTCTCAGCCCAGTCAACGAGGAAGTCGGCCAGTGCTTGGGACTTGATGGCAGTGTGGGGCTGGTAGAAGATCGTGTACGGGGCCAGCTCGATGGCCCATTTCGCCACCCGGCCGGATGCATCCCGGCTGCCTATGATCTCGGCTAGCGGGGCAGTGCATACGACCGTGACGGGATGCTCTTGAAAGTAGGGCTTCAGCTTCTTGGCGGTGAACACGCCATAACACATCTTTTGGTAGTGCGGGTAGTTCTGCTTCGAGGCGGACAACACCTCGCTCAAATAGTACACCGGCCTCTGGACCGGCTGCGCTCGGCCTTCTTCTGGGCGCTGGACTACGATGACGGTGCTGACCACCCGGCTGGTTGCAGTGATGTAGAGGAGCATGGGCCCTTTCTCAGTCGGCGCCGCGAGGACAGGCGGCGTGGCCAGCATCTTCTTCAGCTCGTGAAAAGCTTGGTCGGCCTGATCGTTCCACTCGAAGTGAGTGCTCTTATTTATGAGGCGGTAGAGAGGGAGAGCCTTCTCTCCGAGCCGGCTAATGAAGCGGTTGAAGGAGGCTAAGCACCCGGTGAACTTCTGAATGTCTCGAAGCTTGGAGGGGATCGCCATTCTCTCGATGGCCTTGATCTTCACCGGGTTGCATTCGATGCCGCGTTCGGAGACCAGGAAGCCTAGGAGCTGGCCGGCTGGAACTCCGAACACGCATTTCTCGGGGTTGAGCTTGATTTGGAACAGGCGTAGGTTTTCAAACGTTTCCTTGAGGTCTCCCAGCAAGGTGCCGCGCTTCTCCGTCTTCACCACGATGTCGTCCACGTATACGTGAGCATTTCTGCCGAGTTGCTTGAGGAGGCACTTCTGCATGCAACGCTAAAAAGTGGCACCGGCATTTCTCAAGCCGAATGTCATAGTCAGGTAGCAGAAGGCTCCAAATGGCGTGATGAAGGCGGTCTTCAGGCGGTCGTCCGGGTCTAGCTTTATCTGATGATATCCGGAGTAAGCATCCAAAAAACTCAACAGCTCGCATCCGGCTGTGGAGTCTATCACTTGGTCAATCCTTGGCAGGGCAAAAGGATCTTTGGGGCAGGCCTTGTTGAGGCTCGTGTAGTCTATACACATGCGCCACTTGTTGTTCTTCTTTAGCACAAGGACCGGGTTGGCGAGCCACTCTAGAAAGAAAACTTCCATGATGAAGCCGGCCACCAAGAGCCGGGCTATCTCCTCCCCTACAATCCTGCGCTTCTCCTCTGACAATCGGCGAAGGGGTTGCCTGACTGGCTTTGCGTCTTCTCGAACGTGTAGTTTGTGCTCGGAGAATTTCCTCGGAACACCCGGCATGTCCTTGGGGGACCATGCAAAGATGTCCCGATTCTCACGGAGGAAATCGGCGAGCTCGACTTCCTATTTGCCGTTCAGGTTTGCCCCGATGACGGCAAACCTCTCTGGATGCTCGGGGTCAAGAGGTATCTTCTTCGTCTCCTTGGCCGGCTGGAAAGATCCCTGTGCATCGTGCTCCTTGGGGTCGGGGGACACGACCGACTGCTTGCCGGCTATGGCCACGACTCGGTCCAGCATCTTCTTCTCTTCGGCAATCACAAGGGACTCGGCCAGCCGGCCGCTGGCCGCCGCACACTCGGAGGACTTCTTATAATCACCGGCTACGGTGATGACGCCTTTGGTGCTTGATATCTTCATCTTGAGGTATGCATAGTGGGGAACTGCCATGAATTTGGCCAAGGCAGGTCGGCCAAGCAATGCATGGTAAGGGCTCTCCAGGTCCACCACTTCAAACCAGATCGCTTCCCGGTGGAAATGCTCCTTGTCCCCAAAAAGTATATCAATCTTGATTTTGCCAATGGGGGCGCAGGACAGGCCGGGTACGATGCCATGGAACACTGTCCGCGTAGGCACGAGCTGCTTCGTCTTGACATTTAGTTTCTCCAGGGTGTCACGGTACAGGATGTTGATGCTGCTCCCGCCGTCTATCAACACACGGGAGAAGCGGGCGACGCGTCTGTCCGTTGCGAGGGTGGCTTCCAAGACCAAAGCATAAGAGCCAGGAGACGGCATCACCTCCGGATGGTCGGCCCGGCTCCAGCCGATGGGCTTTTCTGACCAATGCATGTGTCCGGCGGGGTTGGCAGCGACCACGCTGACTTCCTGGTGCTCTCGGCATTTGCTGCGCCGGTCTTCGGGCTGGCTGGTAAAGATGATGTAGGTGGCTTGCTCGTCAGGGAACTCGTCATGCACGGCTCCGACTGCGGGCCGAGCGGCCGGAGGCGGCGGGGCCAGAGGCGGCGGGTCGGCAGGCGGAGGCGGCAAGAGACCCTCGCCCTTGGAGATTCGGGTGAGCCAATTGCACTTCCGGGTCGTGTGGTTGGATGGCTTCGCGCCGCTGTGGAACTTGCAAGGGGCGTCGAGAGTTTGCTCGTAGGAGAAAGCCGGCTGCCAAGCCGGCCTGCCACCCTTGGGTTTCTTGGGCGCCGGTCGTTCTTCAGGTGGCGCATCTTCGACTGTGGCCACCTGTCGGCTGGCGGGATGCGGCGCGGGGCCCTTGCGCTTGTGGTCGTTCGAGTTGGGGTGTCGGCCGGAATCCCCAGCCGGCGTCTTGGGCGCCGGGTTGAGTACCTTTCCGGACGCGTCTACCCGAAGCTCGGTCTTCATCGAGGAGTCGGCGGTGGCGTACTTGTCCGCTATGTCCAGAAGCTCGTCGAGGGTAGCCGGCTCGTCGCAGAGGAGCTTGTGCTTGAGGAGGGTGCCTTCTCGGCATCCGGCTGTGAAGTATTCTATGGCTTGCACCTCGTGCACCCCTTCGCAGGAGTTGCGGAGCTCGGCCCAACGCGTGAGGTAATCGCGAGTGGACTCGGCGGGGCCTTGTACGCACAAGGAGAGCTGTCTGGGCTTGGGAGCCCGCTTGTAGGTGCTGGTGAAGTTGCGGATGAAGGCTTCTGTGAAATCTAGCCAGCTGTTGATGCTACGCGGCTTGAGGCTGTTGAGCCAGGTCCGCGCCGTGCCTTGCAGCATGAGGGGCATGTACTTCACGGCAACGCGCCGGTTGCCGTTGGCTATGCTGACCGCCGTGGAGTAGTCGATCAACCAATCTTCCGGCTTCACGGAGCCGTTGTACTTGGGCGTGTCTCTTGGGAGCGAGAACCCTTTGGGAAAGGGCTCGTCGCGGATGCGGGGGCCGAAACAAGGCGGGCCGACATCATCTTCTTCTTCCAACGCCAGGGATCGCGCCAGGCGGTCGATCCGATGGCGGGCGTCGTTCTCGCCGATTCCTTCGCGGCGGCCTAGCCGGCCGCTGAGAGTCGGGTGCGCCACTGGCGGCGAGGCGGGATTGCTCTCTCCATGGGGCAGAGGCGGAGGCGGGTCACCCCGCCATTCCATGGCTCGGGGATGACCGTCCGCGTCTCGCTCGATGGAGATCCGGGTCCGGCTGCGGCTGGCAGCCGGCTCTTTCTCGCGCCGCACGCGGGTGTCGCTCGTAGTCGGCGTCCGGGACGTCGCGCCGTGTTCTCGGCGTGGGGGAGGGCTTCCCGCACGGGCATTGGCTTCGTGCCGCTGCGCGGCTGCGTCAATCAATTGCTGGATGCGCCGGGTCATGTGGGGGAGGTCTTTGGCCTCCAAGCCATCCAACTCGTCTACGGCCGCCTGGGCGGCACGCAAGTTCTTGAGCGGCGTGGCATAGACCGGGCGGTCGACTCCCAGTGTGTCCGCGATGACGGCGCCGCGTTGGTTGACAAGGACAGCCCGGCTTGGCCCGCCCGTGGCCGGCGTGCCGAAGGCGGCGCGGTCAGCTTCGCGCTGGTAGGCCTCAGTGAGGCGTCTTACGGAGGCCAGCCTCCGGCCTTCTGCGAGGAGGGCGAGGCGGCGTGCTTCCAGTGCTTCATCGTCGGCATTAGCCGGGAGGGGGGCGGACAAGTCGTGGGCCGCCGCGCGCGAGGCGTCGTGGGTGCTCTCGTCGGTCAGGCCACCGTGGCCGACAACCATCACTTCGGCGGTGACAGCATCGCAGCCGTCGGCTCGAGGAAGCGGGTCGTTGTAGATCGCGACGTTGGTGGGGAAGGTGTCGTAGGAGGCCGTGTCGGAGTCGTCAGGCATCGGGTCGGTGGAGCCAACCGACTCCAGGTCCGCAGCGGGCTCGCTGGAGACATGGAGCTGGCCGAGAAGGTTGGCAAGGTGGTCGGTGCCCGCATCGGAGGCGAGCTCGTCGGAGATGAGAGTTTTGTCGAGGAGATCGGGGAGGCCACCTGCCACGCAGATGCTGCTGACGCCTTGCAGCGCGTCGTGGCAAGCGCCATCAGGCGTGCCGGGCTAGCTACGCTCACGGGGGAGGAATAAGGTTCCCGTCCAGAACAGGTCTCCGGACGACGGTGCACCTGGCCCCACGGTGGGCGCCAAATGTCGGGTGGTAGGTGCGACATATGCCAACGGGTGGCTTATCATTGTGGGAGCCAGTAAGACATCGCCGGTGCCTGGAAATGGGATAAGGTGAAGATATGCACGCCGGCGGATCTTACCCAGCTTCGGGGCTCTCCATGGAGATAACACCCCTACTGCTGCTCTGCGGGTTCTCTGCATGTTCACTAGATGAATCAAGTGGCTACACAACGCTCATTGAGCTGTTTTGGGGGGAAGGAGGAAGAAGGGCGCGGCTAGCCTGCTTCTTCTCCTTGATTTTTGTGTCTAGAATTAGCTAAGGTTCGAACCCTTTGCATGGGTGCTCCGGGGGGTTTATATAGGCCTACCCCCTGGGGGTACAATGGTAATCCGGCTGGGCATGGGGCCCAGCCATCTGTGACTGCGCTCGCCAGCTTCTGCGCCGGCTGCTGGGGCCCGCCGACTGGTGGGTCCCGCCGGCTGCCGGCCCCTTGGTCGACATGCAGGCCCCACTATCCAGGGCCTGGTCGGCGGCTGGTTACTGTGGCTTCATCTTGTTGACGTGAGCTCCATTGTGGCAAGCGCGGCTATAGTACCGCCGCCTGTCAGGCGATCGCTGTAGCCTTTCCGCGTCTTGTCTCCTTAATGGGGCGTCCTCTTCGAGGAAGGCGGCAAGCCGGCTGCGGGGAGCCGACTCTGTCTTGGGCCGACTAGTTGGAGGTGTGGCCACCTTCGGGCGTGTCTCTGCTCAAAGGGGCCCACCGTCTGTGGGCCACGCTGGCGGCCCGTCGTGGGTGACGCTAGGGTCAACATGGCAACAGTGCCGCGCCGGACGGGTCGCCTAGCCCGTACGGCGCATAATGCCGGGCGTGCTTCGGGATTCGGGGGTGGCAGGCTTTACCGTAGCCACGCCCCGTCGCACCGCCGTTAGGTGGGTGCAAACTTTGGGGGTACAGTCTTGACCGCTTTATGGGGAGCCGGCTTCTTGGAGTCGGCCTTCTCATGGCCGGCTTCTTGGAGTCGGCCTTCTCATGAGGGATAAAGCCGGACCGCCTTCCGAAAGCCGGCCTGGGTTGCAGCCAGCTAGGGGAAGGCGGCTCCATGTCTTGGATTCTTGAGAGCCGGGCGGGCTCGTAACTTTTTCAGAAGGGCCAGGGGAAGCCGGCTAGGCTACCCATGGGTATTTACTCCGACAACCGGTTTGGCAATTTTTTCTACAAAGTTAAACCGCCTGGTCTAAACATTGAAACAGTTGAGATTGCAGATGAGTAAGTATGCAGAAACATGTTTCACAAGATTATACTACAGCGTTGGATTTGGAACATGTTCATAAAAGAGATAAAAATTCAAGGCCCAAAAGGAGCAATGCCGAATCAATGAGCCATCGCTACGGATAAGATCTATGGTCTTAATATGCGAAAATGAAAATAGAGGGTAAAAACTACTCCTACACAAAAGCAAAGATTCACAGACTCGTCTAAAGATCTAGCATATGAACAAGGAGCAGGCGATGAACATTAGAGAGCATGGAAACCCTAGAACAGATCTATAATGAAAAAGATAGAAGACTTACCGGAGCTGAGGAAGACACGGAAGGTCGCTGCGGTGCTCTGGTACGCCCAGGGTGATGCAGCGGCCAAGGTTGGTGCAGTAGTTGATGGCGGCGGCGGAGCTCCGAAGCTGGGTGACGCGAGGAAGACGAAGCAGAAGGGCACGAAGGGGAAAAAAGAAATGACCCTTTGGTCCTATTTATAAACAAAGGGACATGTGTCAGGCGTGAGAATCAAGGGGCCGCGAATTTGGAAACGGAGTTGTCGCCTCGATTGTCGCAGATCTATTAAACAAGAAGGTATCATGGATAGTTTCTTTATGACAGATGACGTCACTCCGGTTTACAGTAATCAGAGAAGATGACGTCACGTCAGTTCACCAAACTACAAGAAGATGTTGAAGATGAAGTTTTTGCTAAAGGATTGACATGAAGCTGTTCAAATCAATCTGGGGCCTAATGTTGGGGATATTACTACTGGGCATAAACCGGCCTATCTGGGCCGGATTAACTTCATCAGTAGTTAAGTATGTTAAAGCCCATGAAGGTAGATGAGGGCTTAAAGCCCATGATCGGTTTAAGGCCTGTAGCCGTAAACCGGCGTTGGTATGTAAACTTGTATTGTAAGTTAGGAATAAGTAGAGACCAAACCGAACACGTATATGAGCCGGTGTTGGGACTCTGTAAACCGACGGGCGTCACCCATGTATATAAGGGGACGACCCGGCAGCGGTTCAAGGACAACAGACAACAACTCGAGACTTAGGCGAAGCTTGTTTTGCTCCCTAGTCATCGGAACCCCATCAATTCCATCACAACTAGACATAGGCTTTTACCTTCATTGAAGGGGCCAAACTAGTATAAACTCCCTTGCGTCCCTGTGTCTGCTTTAACCCCTTAAAGCTAACCCATTGCGATGGCTCCATGACTAAGTCCTTTCACGAGGACATCTGCCGTGACAAAACCACGACACTCCCGGAGGGGGAAATCATCACCATCGTCATCACCAATGCTCCTCTCATCGGGAGAGGGCAATCTCCATCAACATCTTCACCAGCACCATCTCATCTCCAAACCCTAGTTCATCTCTTATATCCAATTCTTGTCTCAAAGTCTAGGATTGGTGCTAGTAGGTTGCTAGTAGTGTTGCTTACTCCTTGTAGTTGATGCTAGTTGGTTTAATTGGTGGAAGATCATATGTTCAGATCCTATATGCATATTATTACCCCTCTGATTTTGAACATGAATATGCTTTGTGAGTAATTACGTTCGTTCCTGAGGACAAGGGAGAAGTCTTGCTATGAGTAGTCATGTGAATTTGGTATTCGTTTGATATTTTGATAAGATGTATGTTGTCTAGCCTCTAGTGGTGTTATGTGAACGTCGATTACATAACACTTCACCATTATTTGGGCCTGGAGGAAGGCATTGGGAAGTAATAAGTAGATGATGGGTTGCTAGAGTGATAGAATCTTGAACCCTAGTTTATGCGTTGCTTCGTAAGGGGCTGATTTGGATCCATATGTTTCATGCTATGGTTAGGTTTACCTTAATACTTTTGTTGTAGTTGCGGATGCTTGCAATAGAGGTTAATCATAAGTGGGATGCTTGTTCAAGTAAGAATAGCACCCAAGCACCGGTCCACCCACATATCAAATTATCAAAGTATCGAACATGAATCATATGAACGTGATGAAAACTAGCTTGACGATATTCCCATTTGTCCTCGGGAGCGCTTTTCCTATTATAAGAGTTTGTTCCGGCTTGTCCTTTGCTATAAAAGGATTGGGCCACCTTGTTGCACTTTATTTACTTTTGTTACTTGTTGCTCGTTACAATCTATCTTATCACAAAACTATCTGTTACCACTTATTTCAGTACTTGCAGAGAATACCTTGCTGAAAACCGCTTATCATTTCCTTCTACTCCTCGTTGGGTTCGACACTCTTACTTATCAAAAGGACTACGATAGACCCCCTATACTTGTGGGTCATCATGATCTATATGGAGATTTCGTGTCTTTTGACACCACATTCTCTACGAATATCTATGGATTGCCATTTGCACCAATTATAGGTGTCAACAACCACGGGTCGACCGTCCTATTTGGAGTAGGCCTTTTGAAGGATGAGAAAATAGGGTCATTCAAGTGGCTCCTAAGCACGTTTGTCGAGGCAATGGGAGGTAAAGAGCCGAAATACATAATAACAGACCAGGACCAAGCGATGAAGACTGCAATAAAGGAAGCTCTTCCGAGGACGAGGCACATGTTCTGCTGGTGGCATATTAGGAAGAACCTGAAGGAAAATAACGCAGCAGTGTTTGCGCAGCACCCAGGGATGTCTGATGATATATTTCAAATCGTCAAAAACTCACTAGATTAAGACGAGTTTGAGCATCCCTGGAAAGCAGCAATTTCTCTGCACAAGGTGGAAGGGAACAAACATCTGAACACGATATGGGAACTCCAAAATTTTTGGGTGCCGGCCTACTTCAAGGACTGTTTCTATCCTTTCTCGTCAACAACCACTCGCAGTGAGAGCACGAATTCGATGGGGAAGAATTACGTCGACCACAAGGACACTATAAAAAGGTTTGTTGATGCGTATCACACGATTCAGCAAAATTGCCTCGCCACGCTTGACAAGAAAAGATACCGAACAGAAGAGAAGGCGCCATCACTAGAGACGGTTTTCCGATTGAAAGACAAGCAAGTCAAGTATACACGAATGAAATTTTTAGGAAATTCCAGCTGGAGCTACAGAACCAGACTTACTTCAAGTGCTCTGATCTGGCAAAGGGGAGGCAGTATTTTTTTAAAAAGATTATTGATCCTGGAGATAAAGTGTGGAGACCATATCCCGGCGAGGAATTTGACAGGTCTGAGTTCAGGGTAGATGTGGATGAGCAAAAAGAAATATACAGTTGCAGCTGCAAGAAAATGAGTAGGGATGGCATTCAGTGTTGCCATGTGCTTAAGGTGATGGACCAAACAGGCATGATCGATCAACTTCCAAAATCCTTTGTCATCCCCAGATGGACCAGGAATCTATCAGAAAGTCTGAAAGTTCTGTCTACAAGTCAAGGTGATAGCATGACCATACAAGACAATGGAACTATGAGATTCGGCCTCGCTTATGCTGAGTTGTCGGATATCTATTCAAATGCATGCAGAAAAGAGAAGGCATACCGTGTGCTGCGTGAGTGTACGGTAGATATGAAAATAAAAGTCATGGCGGCACTTGCAGAGGAACCAGACACAGGCATTCTTGTCGAAACTCTCAAGAACCCTCCCATGAGTGGCTCAAAGGGTACGAAAAAAGGATATCGAATCAAAGCTGGTTCTGAGAAGAAAGGAAAAGGCAACAAAGCCGCAACCAAGTGCGGCCGTTGTGGAGAAAAGGGTCACAGGAAAACAAACTGCCCGAATAACCCAGAAGTACAGGAGAGGATGAGGATTGAAGAGGAAAAGAGGAAATCGCAGTAGGAGAAGAGGGCAAGGTCAATGAAATGGCCGACAACACCATTGAGGACATCAAACGGCTCAGGACAATGCACTCCAAGCCCAGGAGGAAGACGTCAGATGCCAGCAATTCCAATGACCCCACTGACAGCAGGGAGCATTTACCAAAGTCTTGCATGTACGCCAGAATCAAACATCACACAAGCCAGGCACACAAAATGCATGCAGGGAAGCCCGGGACAAGGCACGGAATCTGCGCAGTCCATTTTCAGAAAGGAAAGGTCTGAGTGGAGACTTTTTTGTATCGGAGAACAGTATGAATAGAAAAATTAAAAGGTAATAATGCAGCTTAAACAAGACATAAACAAAAAAATAGTGATGACCGCAATCTGTCACTTTGTTTTTATGTATGAATATTAATTTTACAGGTAAATAGGTTGAATAGCTACTCAGAAGGGTGGGGTTGCACAAGGGTCGAGAAGGAAGAATGGATCGCTGAAGATTCAAAAACAAGGCCGCACGTGGAGCGATGAAATAGCAAGCAATTGGTGGGGATTGTTTATTTTCTTGTGCTGTGGTTATAAGAATGGCTTGTAAGTTAATTTGCTGTAGTTATAGAAACAAAACAAATTTAAATAAGAACGCCTTTTTCTTCTTTATGTATTGTTTACTCGGCGGATGAAAATATCAGAGGCACATGTTTCCAAGTTATTTTTTGCAGCCACGTCGGTTTCTGAACGTGGATGTTGTAAGCATACAAGCATGCTTCTCTGCTGCATGATAGAGAGATAAAGATAACCTAAGGGCACAGGCAGCCACGGCCATGGCACCGGTGAGTGTTCAACCGTGACTCTCACGGTTGCATGGTCACGCCCACCATTATGGAACGAAAATGTTTTTAAGCACATAATCTGGATCATGCTTCTGGGGCTGCATAACCGTGGCTTTCGTGGTAACTGTGCCTCGCCTGTTCTAATGCATGTTCTTCTGTTATGAATGCATTACTGTAAGTACTTCAAATAACCGTGCTTGTGATGCGTGTCCAACCGTGCCTCATGTGCCTTCACGCGGTGCTTCTGTGATGCAAAGATTTCAAACACAACGGGTCACGGTTGTGTTTGCGTTTCTATTTTACAAATGGATATAGTGCCTGGTAGTAGGTTCACGGCGTTTGCTATGAGAGAATCACGTCTTTACATGCTACTAAGGCACGTGGAATCACGGTCGTGCCTGTGTGTGGCATGTAGAACAGTGCTTTACAATGCCGAAGGCAGGACCGTGTGTCTCGTTCTTGAAAAGCCGTGGTTCTGCCATCACTTCATTCACTTGGTTTTGTCCGCATTTTAGCAGAATCATCTGCAAAGTAGAGGCACGTCCTTGAATATTCTAGTGACTTAATTGTAACACGCACGTTGGGTTTCCGCAATTAACGCACGAACGTGGCTCCACGTAAAACACAAGCATGCCTCCCTAAGCATCTTTACGGATGCATTTGGAGCACAAAGAGACACGAAGGTGACCTCTGACTTGAAACACTGTCACACTTGACGGTTCGTGCATTTGAGTTAAAATCTTACAACGAAAACAATTGTAACACGGACAGTCGTCCGATTCTATTAGGTTTCCGTAATAATCGCACAATCGTGACTCCGAGTAAGAATAAACCATGCCTCTCCACCGACTCATTGTGAATACAATTAGAAAACCTCTATGCGTGACTCTATGTAATTAGAAGACCTTTGAGGGCTGTATGCCCGTGCTTGTGACCCTTGACACCAAAACACAGAGTAAACACCCGTGCCTCTATGATGTATGCACGTGCTTATGCCCGTACAAGGAAATACGCTTTTAAAAATAGGGTCTCTCGTATAGGCCATTCCATGCCTCACAGAGTAAACGCCCGTGGCTGTGCGTAAGACTAATGTTAGCGTGACTCTATGTAATACCACCGACCATGCCTTTACGCGCTTCATGCCCATGCCTGTGATAATTGTGATCCCGCGTAAAACACAAGGATGACTCTCTGAGCCTCCATATCGTGCCTCTCCTGGTGTTAGAGTCAACGGAATCATGTGGAACACAAAGAGACACGAACGTAGACACGAACTGTTCTACATGCCTGTGTGGCATGTAGAACAGTGCGTCACAATGCCAAAGGCAGGACCGTGTGTCTGGTACGTGACAATGCCAAGCCGTACCGTGTGTCTGGTACGTGACAAGCCGTGACAGGAGTGCTTTAGCAGAATCATTTGCAAAGCAGAGGCACGGCCTTGAATCTTCTATTGACTTAAATGTGAATGTGTCCGTGGAAAATTTTGCTACTCGTAGAGGCAAGATGACTGTAGAACCGTGCTTCCGGCGTCAAACAAATTCTTCTATTGAATGTGTGCCATAAATAATTAATACACGGACGGGCACGCCCGTGCCTGGTCTGCATGTGCAACAGTGCATCTCGTACCTTGAAAGCCGTGGTTCTATTTAATGTTTCAAGCAGTCACCTACCATTGACTTGCTACGAGTAGTACTTAACCCGGGCCCCCTGTCAGAAAGAAAAATAGAAGATGTAATTAATCTGGACCCCTCCGCTCCCCGTCGTGGGTATTTAAGCCGTCTCGTGGATTGACAGGGTGTAATCCATTTCTCCAGATACACCTCAGTGAGCACCAGATACACCTCAGTGAGCACTGGTTGTGGGCGGCCCCACCCCAGCAACGGATGTGGAGATGGAAAGCACTGCTCGTAGCATCAAGAGGTCGAGAGTGGCGCCACCGGTGACGCCGCTTTCTGGTGGTGTGCTGGTCATCGGAGGGGATGGAAGCGGCGACCGTGCTCCCTCCCGATCCGATGAGGAAGAAGAGGGATGTCGTGCGGATCGCATCAGCGATCTCGCCGACGGTGTCCTAGGTGAGATCATCTCTCATCTTCCCATCAAGGATGGCATCCGTACTCGAATCCTTGCACGTCGCTGGCATCCTTTGTGGCCCATCGCTCCTCTGAATCTCGACTGCCGCGAGATCTCTGACTCTCGTCTTTTTAACGATGGTGAAAAAGTTCATATCGAGACCATATCTCATCTGTGCGCCTTCACCAAGGAGCCCGTTCGCAAATGCTATTCCGGAATGCGGCTCTGTCAAAATCCTGTTGTCAGTCTTCCGGAATCCATTATGTCCGGCCATGCTGGCTCGGTTAGCCGCCTCTCTATTCCGGCGTGCTACATACAGTGCAGGCCCTCCACCGTTGATGCCTGGCTCTGATCCTGGAAGTTGAACAATATCCAGGTTCTTGAGTTCTACTACGTCTTCCCAGAATTTCTGACACAAGAGGTAACTCTATTGGATCTATGCACTTCAACTACGCCCTCGGCACCGGAGTCCGTGTTTCGCTTTTCCTCCTCTCTCTCCACACCCTCGGCTTTGCTCTTTGCCAAATACCATACAATTACATAGGGACGCTTAAGCTACCACTGGTGAAAAGACTCTCGCCTGTGGCTGTTGATATATCAGACGCGTTGCTGCAAAGCATAATCCACTCTAGTTGCCCTGCACTTGAGTCTCTCCTGTTTGTTTGCAACAGAGGAGGTCGTTGTGTCACAATAAACTCATCTAACCTTGTAAGCATTGACATTTGTTGTCCACACGGGGAACTCATTGTTGAGGATGCCCCTTCACTTCGACGGTTGATTGTTGATTGTCTGGTTGACGACTATTCGATAACCATTGTCTCTGCACCTAAACTAGAGACGTTGGGTGAATTCGTGTTTGTGTCTCCCTCGAAGTGTCTTGAGGTACTGACTTTCCTTAATACTGGAACAGAGCTGTACTTGTTCCGATGTTTGTTCTATTAATTTGATGGTCTATGTTCTATTCTTCATGCAGAGTCAGGACTTGGAGGTAACCGCTGTCTCTGCGTCTGAACCGTATCCATGTCGTCTCACGTGTCTTGAGGTATTGAGTTTTTATGATACTTCCAGCTTAACTTTATTTGTGAGGAAACAAGTTTTATTTCATCCAACCTTTATGCTATTAGTTTTGTGATCCATCTTCTGTTAATTTTCATCAAGGGTTTGAAGGCAGTCAGTCTAACAACAATGCGTCAATCTGTCAAGACCTTGCTTATCTACATGTATTATAAGGTGGACACCGTCGTTGAATTGCTGCAATGCTTTCCAAAACTGGAGAACTTGTTTGTCGAGGTGATGATCTTCAGAAATTTGCATTCTGTAGTACTCGTTCCTTTTTGAAATGCTTGTCTTAATTTTGACTGAAATTGATGCACCCGTATCTACACATGATTTATTGTTGTATACATCCATATATAGACAAGTCTATGTCTAACTTCTTGTTACGGAGGTGGTAGAACTAATTGTTGCATTTGGTTTTTTGATGGTCTGTATCTCTTTTTATAGACGCTAAGTATTTTCAACCTATCATTTATATTTTAGGGATCGTTGATTTCTCATGGTGAAAAAAACAAATGGCGTCGTAAGTACCGGCAGTTTCTCAAACATCACGACGTTTGTCTGAAGACAGTATCGCTGGAAGATTATGTTCGCTCTGGGAGTTACGCTGAATTTGCGATGTTCTTTGTTCTTAGTGCAAAGGATCTGGAGACCATGACCATTAAGTTTACCTCCCCTCCCGCAGAGTTCACGGGAGTATTTTACGAAAAGCAACAAAGGGTTCTGGAGTGGCATAGAAGGGCTTCTAAACGTGCACGTCTTAGATTATCATCAAGTTGCAGCCACGCGCGTCCGCATTTAAGAAAGAGGAGTGTTGAATACCTGGATTTGACGGTTCCGTTCAGGTGTGGATGCTGAAATCAGGCCTTGTGTTAGTTGTCCAGGTGTATGGAGTTATTTGTTGTTGCGTTCTTTTGAGCTTGGGTTTTATGTAAACTTTATCAGACAACCGTTGTAGTCTTTGCACCGTGTGTAGGCTTGTCTGTTTTTGTGTTGCGTGCAGTCATGAAGGAAATGTGTGGTTTTGCGGCTTTGTACGGGCCGAAGGACCATAAAATGCTGTGGCACCAAGGTTAAGAGACATAAAGTAGATTTAATGTTTCAGTGGAGAGATGCGCGCTGCATGTGTAACCGTGCTGTGTTGTATGTACGACGGTGCCTGTCTTATATATGTACCTGTCATGCACACAATGCATGCACAACCGTGCCTGTGTTGCAGGTAGAGCGGTGCTTCTCGGATGTACCTGCCATACACACTGAGGAGCTGCAGTTGAGCCTTGCACTGATGGAGCTGCATTTGAGCCGCTGCACTGTTTCTGGTCCTCGTACTGTGGTTATAAAAAACGGCTTGTAAGTTTATTTGGTGCAGTTGTAGAAACAAAGCAAATGTAAGCATAACAGATTTTGCTTGTTTAGGTATTTTTATTACTCAGCTGGGAAAATATTATAAGGGCGATAGGTTTGTTTGTAAATGTTTGCAGCCCTTTCTTTATGAAGTTGGATGGTGTAACAATACAACCATGCGTCTCTGCTACGACACAGGAGAGATGAAAAGAGCTGAAAGCATAGAGAGCCACCACAACGGTGAACCAAACCTGTTTTGCGGGGTGTTACGTAGTGCTTCTGGTTACCGCACAACCGAGTTTCTACTCAATAGGCCACACCGAAATGCGTCTCGAGGATTCTAGCCGTGACACTGCAGACTCACAACCATGCTTTTGACCTTGTCCTGGCATCATGATTTTTGTTCTCTGCTTGAATAACGTGCCTTCCACAGCCACCCTACTGTGCGCGTAGCAAAGGAGCAACGCCAGCTGATAAAGTGCTTTTTCTACTACTAAATGTGTGGCCCTCGTTGCATGACTTCCATGCGTTTGACAGTGGCTCTTTGGTACAGAACCGTGGTTGCAGAGAGTTCTTGCCCGTGCTTTTAAGGACAGTGTCTCTTGGATCGGTCATTGATTGCCTCACAAAGTAAACAGTGAGGGTTCACATCTGAATCCAATTCTGTTATGTTTCTGTAGTAAACGCACGAACGTGACTCTGCCTAATACTCAAGTATGCCTCCATGGGCTTCTCGTCCGTGCCTCTCCGTCTAAACGAGTCGACGGAATCATTCGGAAAACAGACACAAGCGAACATGACTCTATATAATACCACATGAGGCCTTTGTGGACTTGATGCCCGTGTCTACGACCCTTATCACTAAAATACAGAAAGTCACAAACGCACATAACCGTGGCTGCAGAGACTTTATCAAGAAAGAAGCGTGACGCAACTCAGTACGGAACCGTGTCTGTATGGACTTCACGTCTGTGCTTTTAAATACAAGGAAATAAGCTTTTAAAATCAGCGTCTCTCATATAGGCAATTCTGTGCTTCATAGAGTAAACGCCCGTGGCTGTGCGTAAGACAAAGGTTCAGTTCCGTGGGCTAGACGGTCGTGCATCTCCGTCTGGTCGAGTCTCACAGGCGAGCATGACTCTGTGTAATACCATCGACCATGCGCAATAAACGCATGATTGTGACCTTGCCTATTACTAAAGTATGCCTTCATGGGCTGCTCGTCCGTGCTTCTCCGTCTGAACGAGTCGACTGAATCATTCGGAACACAAACACAAGTGAACATGACTCTATTTAATAACACACGATGCCTTTGTGGATTTGACGCCCGTGGCTGTGACCCTAATGACTGAAACACTGAAACACAGAGAGTGCAAGACCGTGCTTTTAAAAAACGTGCAACAGCGGTGACATCTGCAATTATGTCCCTGCACTATGCCTAACCGTACCTCATGTGCATAACCGTGCTTGCGATGCGTGTCCAACCGTACTTCATGTGCCTTCACGCGGTGCTTCTGTGATGCAAAGATTTCAAACACAACGGGTCACGGTTGTGTTTGCGTTTCTGTTTTACAAATGGATATAGTGCCTGGCAGTAGGTTCCCGGCGTTTCCTGTGAAAGAATTACGTCTTTACGTGCTACTGAAGCACGTGGAATCACGGGCGTGCCTGTGTGGCATGTAGAACAGTGCGCGTCGTATCACTTCACGGCCGTTGTGTGGTTCGTGGCAAACCGTGCGTTTGCCATGGTCGTGCCTGTGTGACAGGTAGAACAGTGCGTCTCGAATCACTTTTCTACGAAGTCATGATCGTCTGTGTGTTTGCTGACAAACCGTGGTTCACTGAATCATTCGGAACACAAACGCTAGCACAAGCGAACATGACTCTATATAATACCACACAATGCCTTTGCGGATTTGACGCCCGTTCCTGTGACCCTTATCACTGAAACACAGAAAGTCACAAATGTACATAGCCGTGGCTGCAGAGACTTGAAGCCCTTTTAGTTAATGAAATGTACGGCATGAGCAAAAGACCGTTTAGCCATCGACCGAAATACCGAGTTCGCTGTTGGCAAGGTTACAGATTGAGCAAAAAAGGTACGGGCATTGTTTCACCACACCTACGTAAATTCCAAACCGGAAAGTGGCGGCAACATCTCACTCCAGCACTGTTTTCAGCACTTACAAGTGAATGGATCCTTTAAATCCAGGTGCTCAACTCATGCGTGCCTTAGATCCAAGTTCCCGTGGTTGCAACTTGGCGACAACCTAAGGCAAGCATGTTTAGAAGCCTTTTTGTCCCACTGAAGCACGTCTTGTTGCTGTTTGTAGAATTCTTCCGTGAAGTCTTCCTGAAGAAGAAACTTGATCCTCATAGTCTGCAGCTGTGCTGCGTTGAGAATAAAGAATGTCGCAAATCGAATGCTTTTCTCGCATTGAACATAGCTTTCCAGCGTCAGTGACTTCAAACGAACGTCATGATGGTGCTTGCAAGAACAGTCGTTCGCAAGACTTTCTTCATTAGAGGCTATTTCCTGAATAAACATGAATATTTGAAATGGTTAAGCTCCATAAAGAGTGGTTCTGCTGGTAGAGCAAGTGAAGGAATAATTCTATAACCTCTGTTGTAATAAAAGCTTTTTTTTAGTTTTGTCCTAATACTGGTCCATGACTATATACACCTTTGTCCATTACATACAAATGTATGTGACCTTTTTTTGTTGAATGGAGTTCTACACCATGCATGGTATGTGTTTTACAATTTGTGTGAGAAGCATCACCTCGATATACAAGTTTTCCAAGCTTCGGAAGTGTTCCACCAAGGAAAAGACTGCGTGCAGGTCATAATCCATGCTGATAGACAACGTCTTGATAGAATGAACCGCTGTGGATGTGCTGACTGTCGGCAAACACTTCATGTAGAATAAAACATAATATTAGTAGAGTAAAGGTTGAATTGCATGGAACTTGTTCGTACCAATGAATGGAGGTGAAAGTATTGTTGAAAGTCAGTACCTGAATAATTATACGGTCATTTGTGACGCCGGATTCACAGAAAATATTAGATAATTTGCCCATGACCTGCAGTTTAGGTGCAGAGGTGATAACTATCCGCAACTTTTTGCAATCACCATCACAAAGCAACCGTTGAAGTGACGAGGCATCTTCTATAACAATTTTCCCATAGTAACCAGAAATGCCGATGCTTATAAGGTTAGGTGAGTTTATTCTGATGCAATGGTGCCTGACTGTCCAAACAAGCAGCAGAGACTCAAGTGTAGGAGAAGTAGAGCTGATGATGCTTTGTAATGAGACGTCTGATACATCAACATCTACTAGCGAGAGTCTCCTGAGCAGTGGTAGTTTAAGCACCCGTACATAATTGTCTGGTAACTTGCAAAGAGCAAAGGCGATGGTTTGGAGAGAGGAGGAAATCTGAGGGTTTAATGCTGGTGGTGATGGCATGAGCGAAGGGCATGAGAATGGCCCTATGTCATGTTGTCTCAAGCATGGTGGGAACAGGTAGTAAAACTCGAGCACCTGGAGATTGTTCAGTCTTGGGGATCGAAGCCAGTCGTCGACCGTGGAGTGCCTGCAGTCGAGGTAGGACGCCGGAATGCAGAGGCGGCGAACTGCACTCTGACGCCCGGAGAGGATGGCCTCTGGAAGGTACGAATCATCATAGGAATTATCTTCACCGACATGTTCTCCTCTAAAAAAAGTTCCAGTGTATGTTACGCGGACGAGTTCCTCCGGTGTGGCGGAGTTCGCGGTGACCAACTCGAAATGTACTTGATCTAGAGGGTTAAAAAGACGTGGGACAGGGATCTCACGGCAGTCCAGATTCAGAGGAGCGGCGCGCCAAACAGGGCGCCACCGACGTGCGAGGATTTGAGTGCGAACGCCTTCCTTAGTGGACAGACGGGATATGATCTCACCGAGGACACCGTCCGGGAGGTCGCTGATGCGGTCGGGACCAGACTGCTCTTCTTGATCCTCGGATGCAGTAGGCGCACCCTCGCCGCTTCCAGCCGCTACCGCCAAACCACCAGAGGAAGGCGTCGCCGGTGGCGCGAGCCTCGCCCTCTTGGTGCTCGGGGCACCGGAGTTGACCTCCATCTCCGTTTTCATTGCTGGGATCGCGCCGCCTGCGAGCGCCGCTTTATGTGGCGTGGATCTGGACAGTCCAAGAAAGAGGGTGTGGCTAGGGTTTCGAGATGCTGTCCGTCCGCCTTAAATAGCCGGAGCCTGGCCTCTGGCGACGAGCCAGACCGGCGTCACCGGAGGAGACGTCCGTCGGACCCTTGGGTTTCCGTGGCGTCGCCACATGGCGTTCACACCCGAATACGTGGAGACGCCCGTCGAAACATTGTGTTTCTGCAATCAACGGACGAACGTGGCTCCGCACAAAACACAAGCATGCCTCCATCGCCATCCCGACTGTGCCTGTCCTGGTAACATAGTCAACGGATGCATTTGGAACACAAAGAGACACTAAGGTGACTCTGGATAATTACACGTCATGCGTTTGTTAGTTTGACAACCGTGCCTGTGACCTGAAACACTAACACACAAAAAGTCGTCTTCGTGCGTAAAAGATCGTGACGCTACTAAACATACAAAGTCGCCTTTCGTGCATTTGAGTTAAAAATCTTACAACGAAAACAATTGTAACAAGGACAGTCACCCGATTCTACTAGGTTTCTGTAATAAACGCACAAACGTGACTCCGGCTAGGAACGAACCATGCCTCAGTGGGCTGGACGTCCGTGCCTCTCCTTTTGACCAAGTCCACCGACTCATTCGGAACACGATCAGAAAACCTTTGTGTGTGACTCTATATAATAGCACGCCATGCCTTCGAGGGATGTATGCCCGTGCTTGTGACCCTTGACACTGAAATGCAGATAGCCACGAACGTCGGTGTCTTTATCAAGAAAGAAGCGTGACGCAACTCGGTACTGAACCGTGTCTGTATGGACTTAACGTCTATGCTTTTAAATACAAGGAAATGGGCTTTTAAAATTAGCGTCTCTCATATAGGCAATTCCATGCCTCACAGAGTAAACGCCCGTGGCTGTGCGTAAGACAAATGTTCAGTTCCGTGGGCTAGACGGTCGTGCATCTCCCTCTGGTCGAGTCTCACAGGCGAGCATGACTCTATGTAATATCATCGACCATGCGCAATAAACGCATGATTGTGACCCTGCCTAATACTAAAGTATGCCACCATGGGCTTCTCGTCCGTGCCTCTCTGTCTGAACGAGTCATCTGAATCATTCGGAACACAAACACAAGAGAACATGACTCTATATAATACCACACGATGCCTTTGTGGATTTGACGCCTGTGCCTGTGACCCTAGTGACTGAAACACAGAGAATCACAAACGTACATAACCGTGGCTGCAGAGAGTGCTAGCCCATGCCCTCGTGGGCGTCACGTGTGTGCCTCTCTTTCCTAACGAGTCCACCGTGCTTCCAGCGTCGAACAGATTCTTCTAGTGAATGTGTGCCGTAAATAATTACAGCACTGAGGGGCACGTCCATGCCTAGTCTGCGTGTGCAACAATGCATTTCGTACCTTGAAAGTCGTGGTTTTATTTAATGTTTCAAGCACCCATCTACCATTGACTTGCTACATGTAGTACTTAAACCGGGCCCTCCTGTCAGAAAGAAAAATAGAATAAGTAATTAATCTGGACCCCTCCGCTCCTCGTCGTGGGTATTTAAGTCGTTTCGTGGATGGAAAGGCTAGTCCATTTCTCCAGATCCACCGTCTATCCAGATCCACGCCACATATAGCGGCGCTCGCAGGCGGCGCGATCCCAGCAATGGAGACGGAGATGGAGGTCTACTCCGGTGCCCCGAGCACCAAGAGGGCGAGGCCCGCGCCACCGGCAACGCCTTCCTCTGGTGGTTTGGCGGTAGCGTCTAGAAGCGGCGAGGGTGCGCCTACCGGATCCGAGGATCAAGAAGAGTAGTCAGGTCCCGACCGCATCAGGGACCTCCCGGACACCATCCTCGGTGAGGTGATCTCTCGTCTCTCCACTAAGCAAGGCGTTCGCACTCAAATCCTCGCTCATCGATGGCGTCCTTTATGGCGCACCGCTCCTCTGAATCTCGACTATAGTGAGATCCCTGTCGGTCGTCTTTTTAAGCCCCTAGAAACAGTTCATATCGACGTATTGTCCATGCTCCCCAGTAAGGATGTCATTCACATTAGATATTTTGGAACTCGGTGTAGTTTTCAACCTGACGTTGATGGTTCGTGCCTTCCGGAAGCCATCCTCTCCGGTCATGGGGGCACAGTTCATCGTCTCTGCATTCCGGCGTGCTACCTCCACTGCAGACCCTCTACAGTTGACACCTGGCTTCGATCCCCAAGACTGAAGTATCTCCAGGTTCTCGAGTTCTATTACATGTTCCCAGGTTTTGTTGGAAAAACCAGCACACTACCACACGAAATCTCTTCGTCCGCACCCTCACCGCCGACTTCCACGCTGCTATTTTCCTCCTCACTGCACACCGTCACATTTGCTCTTTTCTAGATACCTGACAAGTATGCACGATCACTTAAACTTCCACTCCTCAAGAGGCTTTCATTTTTGGAAGTTGATATATCAGACGTCTCACTGCAAAGCATAATCAGCCATTGTTGCCCTACCCTCAAGTGGCTCCTGCTTGTTTGCAATAACTTGGACCACTGCATCATAATAAACTCAGGCAAAGTTGAAGTCATCTGTATCCTTTGTGAGAATGGTGAACTCGTTGTTGAGGATGCGCCCTCACTTAAACGATTGATTCATGATGTTCAGAGCCGGCACTTGTAGATAACTGTCTTTCATGCACCTAAGCTTGAGTGTTTGGGTAATTTTTATGAAGGATTTCCTGAATCCAAGATTGTTTTTGGCTCTACAGTTATCGAGGTGCTCACCTTTTGCACTATAATATTTACTTGCATTCCTTGCAGTGCCGAAGTTTCATGTCACGCGACCTTTTATCCAGCTAATTTTATGATATGTGCTTGTCGCAGGCTTTGTCTGTAGTCAGCCTATCAATGGTGGTTCAATCTGTGAAGACCCTACTTATCCACATGTCATTAAATCTAAACAAGGTTGTTGCCTTGATGCAATGCTTTCCTAGCCTAGAGAACCTGTTTATCGAGGTAACGATTTCTAGACACATTGAAAGCACATACAACACAACGTACTATATTCGAGGCCTCTATCCCCCTTTGTAGTCCTCGAGTATTCTCACTCTTTATGCATTTTCAGGGAGGAGTATGCCGCGAGGAAGGTGTAACAAATAAGTGGCGCCACAAGCACCGGGTGTTTCTCAAACAGCATGACATTCGCCTGAAGACAGTAACGCTGGGAAAAATATGTACACTGCAACAAAAACATTGAATTTGCAAAGTTCTTTGTTCGGAAAGCAAAGGAGTTAGAGACTATGAGGCTCAAGTTTCTCTCCCCCAGACAACATCACTGAAGGATTTTATGAACATTAAGACACTACTAGGGAAAATCTTATGCACAGAAGTTTATCAGTAGTGCGGTTTAAAAATGGGCGCTACTGCTAATTAGTAGTAGCGAGGGGTATAAAAACCGTGCTACTACTAAATTGATAGTAGTAGCGAGGGGTATAAACCCGCGCTGCTACTAAATGATCTCCAATGATGCCCCAGGAATAGGCCATAGTAGTAGCGTGGGTTTGCTGGGCCGCGCTAGTAATAGAAACATAGTCATAGCGCTGGTCACGAAAAGCGCTACAACTAACCCAGCCCACCCAGCCCAGCGAGACAACCAACCTAGCCTAGCGAACAACCACCATCGCTCTCTCATTTTCTCCTCTTCCTCCCGTGAACACTCGCCGCCGCCACCAACGCCGGGCGATTCCGACTACTTCCGGCGGCCGTCGCCGGAACTGCACACCCACGAGCTCTCACGACGGTTCTTCCTTCCCTCCGACCAGATCTGCTCCTCGTGGTGGCAAGCGCTCGCGCGCGACCCCTCCCCGCGGCTAGGGTTTCGACTGCCTCCAACTCCGGTGCAGTGCGATCTCCTCTCCCCTCGATTCATGCCCTATCCTCTCCCCTTCTTTCTTCTCTCCTAACCCCCTCACCTATTTCTTCGATCTGGTGCAGCAACCGCCCTCCTCCATGGACGAGGACGACCACCACAACATGCACGTGGTCGAGTTCACCGTCGCCTACTCCGGTGCGGTGCTGGACCAAGGACCTCCACCTCAACAGATCCTAGCTTGGGTAAGCACCCCCATCCCCATGGCCGTTTCACTTTCTTCCTCTGCCCCTCTTCTCTGTTCTTCCATGAATCCTCTGGTTTCAGTTAATTAGCAGCACAACCACAGCCACACAAAGGCGTAGGAGCGTTACTGCTTGTATAAAACTAAATCTCTGTAATGTTTTTTGTTATGTTACCATGGCTGCCAAAGAGTGTTTGTGTCTTCTATTTCTCAATATGATATGCTCACAAGTTTGTTGATACGTGCAGATTGGTGGTCTTTGACTTTGCAACAGATGTTATTGTGCATATCAGTGCAGTCAGATTCTACTTGCACAAGGTCAGTGTGCTAGTATTTTCAGCAATTTTTGCTGAGGTCAACACTAAGCATTTATATTTGCTTCTACAAATAACGGCAAGGGTGGTGTAAGTAGATATGTGTTACATCCTGCAGCACGTAGTTCTTCAGACACAGAATGTTCAACTGTCGGGGTCTCTTTGTCATGCCATCAAGAGTAGTAACATCATCAACATTTATGCTTCACGTCTGATTGTTGTTGGGCTGTCTCTTTCCAATCTACTGGACCCTGTTTCACACCCAAAATATTTTCACTGCCAAGATGATTATCAACACCACCTTAAAATATTTGTGATGGCCTAATAGACTGCCTTCGGCAACCTAACCAAACAAATCGAAGAATCATCCATTACATTTATGTTACCATTCTTTAGACTAAAAAAACCTTATAGCAACCATATGCCGCTTTGGTGTTACCACCATCCAAATTTTGTTCTTCAGATATGCAAAATTATTCATTGTTCATCGGTTGCTTAGGGGAACATGGTTACCTTGGTGAGTCATCTCTAGTGAATTAGGTGTTGAAAATGTTTTCTTATGTATGTTTCAGTGGGAAGTCCGATCATTTGCTGCTCAAAATCCGACAAATCAGAGGAGGAATGCGTGAGAAGCAAGTCTATCATCAATGGCAAGGTTGGTCGTGTATTCCTATTCTTTGAGTTTTCTCCGTTTCAACCATACAATTCATCTAGCATACGGTATCGTCGTTGCAACCTTTCAATTTGGCAACTTGGAAGTAGTTTACAGTTACTATATTGTGAGTGTGTGACCTAAAAATAAGGTAGCAAATTACTATAGATACTACTTCAAAACCATGTACTCCTACTCACTATTTCTGTGTGTCATGTGTACTACCAACTTACTGATGTTTCTTTAATTCCCATAGTCTACAAAATTCATGCTTGCTACTGTATGTTTGTGCCCCTAGCTTGCATGCTGATGTTGTATGTGCATGGTGGTGGCCTCCTTCCTGTTGTTATTTGCTCCATATTGAGAATTGTTTTGTAAAAGATAATGAGATGGACGCAGTTAGGAGATGATGCTACCAAGTTCAAACTCTCTTGAATGGATAGATCATAGTGCAGTTAGGAGAAGTGATGTTATGAATATGTTGTATGGAAGTTCAGTGTGTATTAGAAAAAGTTCAGCATTAAATTATATAGCAAATTCACTACACGGGGATTTGGCAAGCAGTTTTGTAAAAAAGTTTATGGTGATTTTCTCCGACATGATTTTGTGTGTGTATTTTGGCAGCTCAACAAGATGAACCATACAGGCGAGGAAGCTCCCAGGCGCAACAACTCCTCCGTCCAAGTTGTGTGCTGGGCGTCGTCCACCCTGTTGGCCACCAGGACGTACGAGGCGACGATTGGCAGTCTCGGTGGACCGGACGCCAACATGCCAATGAGGCTGAGAGACACAAACAGGTAGCACCTGGTGATCCTGAGAACAGAGTGCTTTAGAATTCCGCAAATACTTCATGTGTAGTACAATTCATATCTGCACACCTTGGTAATTTGAACAGGCTTATGCCTTGCCGTCGGAACAATGAATTCAAGGTTTTGCAGGATCCAACGTGTCACTAAGGCTGGCTGTGAGTAGAGTGGCAACTCATAGAGGATACGAATCATATCTCTTGTACCATCTGATCGTTTCATGGAACAACTAGCTAGTGCTCTATTTTCTTTGGCTAGATGCCTAGAACAATCCATGTAAATTTTAGTCTCTGTAGTTTCAACTCTGAATTGTATGCTAGTTTTTAATGATGTACTGTTACTCTGGCTGTCACTATTGATTCATGTGCATGTTCTAGAAAAAAATAAAATACCCTACTAGATTTGGATGTGGACGCTAACTAACAAGTTTTCACTTTCCCTACATGGGCGCAGGGTTGATTGATGCGGACTACCGCGACCCGGTGGGCAGTGTGCTCTTCAACGACTCGGAGGTGGACTTGGCTGTGAAGACCGGCGACCGTGTCGCACAGATGATCATCCAGGTAATCTTGACGCTGGAGGTCGCCGAGGAGGAGGACCTTGACGCCACAGTTCAGGGGGAGGTCCACCTGTGTCTAAACTCTGAGTCTTGGTAGATACATCTAGATAAGTGGTCTGTTTAGGTTGATGGAAAGCTAGGGAAAGTACCCACCTTTCAATGATAGTTGTGTGCGTATGATATGGGATGTCGTGATTTCTTCCTGTTCAGATGTTCACTATTGTATCCATGAATGCTTCAAGTGTTAAAGATGGTTCTGTGACCTGAGCTTATTTTTCATTGGATGTGTCTCTGATGGAAGCAACTGCATCTAACTGTTATTTTCTAAAATTTGCAATTAGTTAGTAGTAGCCTGGGAAACAACAACTCGCTACTAGTATTTAGGATAGTAGTAGCGCGGGTGTGAAATAGCAGTAGCGTGGGTGGCACACGCTACTACTAACAAAGTTAGTAGTAGCGCGGGTTTAACCCATGCTACTACTACCTATTAGCTTTAGCGCGATACTAGTAGCGCGGGTACCCGCGCTGCTAGTAGCCTTTTCCCTAGTAGTGAGAAGAGGTGCTTCACTGGGGCAATAAGGCTTCTAGACGTGCTCGTCTTATATTGTCAAGGTATTGTAGGCATATGAACTTGGATTTAAAAGTACACATCTGGACAAACCAGTGTCCAATCATGGATTTGCCGGATCCATTGACCTGTGGATGTTGAGAACGGTTATCCGGCTGTCAAAGATAGGTGTTGTTGCGTGCTTTCCAGTTTGGAGTTCGAGCTTGTACTTTATCCATTGTCTGTAAGGTTGTCAGAAACTTGTTTTTGTGATCTTCAGCCGTGAAGCAACTTGCAAGCTCAAAAAACTATCAAGTTTTCATGTTTTTGTGCACCGTCTGTATGTTTGGATTTCCTTTTGTGAATAGAGCGAGCAACTAAAATCATATGGAATACGCAGTCACGTGTGATGTTACAGCCGTGCCTCTCCAAATAACTCGTTAGCTGAAGTATTTTACAGTACAGAGGCTGGCGTGCCTCTTGTACCTGTAAGACTGTGTGTCTGTTATCACTGCACGACACTTCCTTTGTGCATGTCCGTGACTCTGTGGTGAACGTTTTGGGTGGAAACACGCTTCCCACTCTAGAACATAGTGTCTTGTAGAAACATGGCAGTGTTGTTTCTGCAAATCGAGACATGCTTGTCGTGGAACCGCTGTGCTTGTGCTTTGCTTAAAAGCGTCACCATCCATCTTCTTCTACCCCGATCCAAGTATCTGGCCATTAGAGCAAGCGTGAGACGGTGAGAGATCGGCCATGGAGGCGATTCAGGCGACCACCGTATGTCTTATCGAGGTGGTCAGGGAGAGCAACCCGCAGCCCAACGCGCTGCAGCACCTCCAGGGGCTGCTGATGTCTGCCACGGCGCATTCCTTCTTCGACGCCAGCTTCGCTGCCTGGCTCAAGGGTGCACTGGAAGACTTCATTCACAAGTTCAGCTTCGCCAACAGCAAGGTGAAGGACCTAACTGCTCGCCACCATTCCATGCGTCGCCTCCGTAAAGGCCGAGCCTCCGCCTCGGCTTCCGCGACCCGGCTTGCCGGCCTCCATGGGAACGATCTCATTCGCGCGCTGATGGCCCTGCAGCTCCCGGTCGGCACGCCGCCGGAGGAACACCTGGAGGTCGCTCTCGCCACGCAGCGCCTCATCATGCATGATGACATCGACAAGTTCAGCCAGATCTACGGATAGATTGTTTACGAGGATAGCTACAGCGCCGTCCACGAGTCGAGCATGGTGGCCAACTTCGACCATAGGCAAACTTTGGCAAAGCTCGTTCAGGAGCACATCCACCTCACCGACGCCGCCCCCACTTCTCGTCCAACCTCTGGACCATCAAGGGCACAAGCCCGGGCGCCTTGATTAGGTCCTTGCCTTGGCTCTCCGTTCATTTGCTGCAAGCCACATCCCACATGCTTGGAGGCAAGTTCTATATATTTATGCTAGCTTCTACTACTTTTGAGTTTCCAGTGACCTAGTCGATCTATCATGATCAGGACTTCTATTTATTGTGTGTGCTCTACTATAAATTTGACTCTAATATTGTATGCCTGTCGTTAATTTCCATTATTAATTAATACCATCAGTCGTTTAGTATTACCAACTTAGTTTATCTCTTGTAGTCCACTTTTTATGCATCTCTCTATATGCGTGCGCATGTATAACCTGTTTCATTTGTGGTGATGTTAATCTACATGCCTCCTCGTGCCTCTTGTACCTATAAGACTGTGCATCTGTTATCACAGCACGACACTTCCTCTGTGTATGTCCATGACCCTGTGGTGAACGTTTGGGTGGAAACATGGTGCACAGCCTAGAACATAGCGTCCTGTAGAATCACGACAGTGCTGTTTCTGCAAATTGAGACGTGCTTGTCGTGGAACCACTGTGCTTGTGCTTTGTTTAAAAGCGTGTCGTCGCTATCTTTTAAATACAAGGAAATATAGATAGCGACGAACGTCTACGCCTTTTATATCGAATAATATTCGTAACATCAAGAAAGAAGGATGGCATAACTTAATACGGAACCGTGTCCGTAGGGAGTTCACGTCCGTGCTTTTAAGTACAAGGAAATAAGATTTTAAAAACAGCGCCCCTCGCATAGGCCATTCCGTGCCTCACAGAGAAAATGCATGTGGGTGGGTGTAAGATAAAGGTTCAAAAACAACGTCTCTCTAATCTGCTACTCATTGCCTCACAAAGTAAACAGCGAGTAACAATATCAGAATCCAGTTCTGTTCGGTTTGCGCAATAAACACATGAACGTGACTCTCTCTAATACTAAAGTATGCCTCGATGGGCTTCTCACCCGTGCCTCTCCGTCTAAACGAGTCGACGGAATCATTCGGATAACAGACACAAGCGAACATGACTCTATATAATACCACATGATGCCTTTGCGTAAGACAAAGTTTCGGCTCTGTGGGCCAAACGCCCGTGCATCTCCGTCTGATAGAGTCACGGGCTAGCGTGAGTCTATGTAATAATACTACCGACCATGCCTTTGAGCGCTTCATGCCCGTGCCTGTGTCCAGCTTGAGCTTGTCATAACGTATGTGTCGTACTGAAGGTCGAGCTACACCTTCTCCTTCTCATCCATAGGATTGATGGAAGTCTCAAATAAAGCAACAACACCAAGCATCCAACAACAAGTCAAGACAGTTCCAAGTTGAAGGAAGTCTCAAATAACCGCTGGGGCAACAGCAAAACAAGCCCGAAACATAACAAGTTCATTTCACAGTGATACACGGCCTATTTACTGAACCTAGATATATATAGATAGATAGGTACGGTAATACACGACAAGTACTTGGAAACAAGAGCTAACATACCAAGTTCATTTCACATCAAAACATGGCCCAGCTAGTTCTAAATGACGTTGATGGTGATCATCATCCTCAAGTCACGGCGACGGGTGTTCGCAACAGTGAGTAGGATGCCCTGACCTACCTGAAGATTCTTGCCATGAAGGAACTTCTTCCACCCCACCCGGTTGAAGACAGTGCGACGGTCCGTGTCCACTGCGTAGGCACAAGTGGTGATGGAGCCCGTTCTGGTAAGGCGTAGTCCAGCAGCCATGTCTTCTTCATGCGTCTCGATGCCACAACTAACAGATAACCTCTTAAGTAATTTCTGAAAACAGTTGGTATGATATATGAGCACGTCACGTGCAATTATCAGCAAATCATACACTTGAAGACACATATATCATTGGATTCAACACTGAGGATATATATCATCACATCACTACACTAGACGCTAATCATCAAATTACTATAGTAATTAAGCATATCATTAGTTTACTACGTAAACTAACCATATCATCGCATATTACTACACTACATAAGGATATATCACAGTACTGCAACATGCATATCATATCAACTAGTAAACTTATTAAGCATGCATATCATGTAATTACCATAGTAAGTAACATACCATGAGATGCTGTTTAACATTCGTCCTTGTGAGGCGTGTCACGAATGGCATCCCGACGTAGTCTTCACATAGCGGAAGCATGTCCCAGAGGTTGCACGTTTCATCCCCGCTCAGCCTCAGTCTTTGGGCATAGAGTGCTTCATCAAGTGGGTTCTCATCATCATATGAATCCTCACCATCGCCCTCCTCATGAACTTCATCCTCACTATCGGAAATCAAATTCAGATAGATAACAAAAATCCTGGGCCTTTCTGCTCTGAAGGAGAAGCTGATCAATTCACCCCCACTAAGACGCAAGCGGGCGATGAAACGACCCCATTCATCTCCTCCAATCTGGGTTATCGTTCGCCCCTTATCGACCTGCATAGTGTACGGCCCCCAAGAGCGTCGAAGGTCACGGTGTCTCCGATGAGCTCATTGAATGCCAATCTCACATTGCATGGAATGATCTGTGCAAGATAAAAACAAATAACAAACACAATGCATTAGTGGAAATAGCAATAAAAAATAAATTAATAAATTGTCGGAAGGTTCATATAAATTGTTACCGCTGCAAAAATAAAAGTAGGATGGAAGTAGATGCCGAACAGCGTGGCAGTACAAAGGCTGGTCCGGCACCGTGACTTGCACTGTTGACATGGTGCTTCCTCCATTCTACAAAGAACATATTGAACTCTAAGTTGAATTGTACGCTACCATAGTACAATACACAGTGCTTCCTCTCTTTTCCCTTGTACAACTCAGATCCTACACTACGACATCCATCAATCTAACAAAGAACCATCATATCTATCAACAAATCATCTACCGCATGTATAAAATAAAATTTTTGGATTAGATCCGCGCCCGGAGGGAGACGCATGCGGTTTGGGAAGGGAAGAAGATTCGTGAGGGGGATGAGGGGAGATCTCACCTACTTGCCGGAGTTGGCGGCGGCCGCACAGATCAGGCAGCGAAGAGATGCGTCGTCGGGAGCTGGCGACGGCCGCGCTTGTCGAGAAGGGGACGAAGAAGTTGAAAATGATGTGGAGTACTAGGTGCACTTAGCCAAATGTGGTATATGTGGTGGCGCGTTTGTGTGGATGAAGAGGGGACCCCACGTGTCGGTACCCATAGAAAAAATTGGCATTTCCAACTGCCTCACGGGGATTCGAACCAATTCGGCTGATGCAGTGTGTTCGGCCGAACCAATTTGCCTTTCCTTAAGACATTTATCCAGACACAGACACACGAAAAAAGCATGCACCGAGGCTGTGCTCCATGTGTGGCATAAGTGGTCCTGGGAAGCTGCAACTAGGACCAATGTTGATATATGTTGTTATTAGCTAAGGTACCAACACTATTTATTGAGGAGACGCCTGTCGGACGACTGGGTTTACTGAGCAACGGCATGTGGCGTTCACAGCCGAATCTGAGGACACGCCCGTCGAACCGTTGGGTTTTCCCAATAAAGGCACGAATGTCATGCAATGAAAACAATTCTAACAAGGACAGTTGCCTGAATCTATTAGGTTTCCGTAAAAAATGCACAAACGTGACCCCGAGTAAGAACAAACTATGCCTCCGAGGGCTTGATGTCCATGCCTCTCCTTTTGACCGAGCCCACCGACTCACTCGGAATACAATCATAAAACCCTTGTGCATGACTCTATATAATAGCACGCCATGCCTTTGAGGGCTGTATGCCTGTGCTTGTGACCCTTGACACTGAAACACAGACAGCCACGAACGTCGACGCCTTTATCAAGAAAGAAGTGTGACACAATACAGTACGGAACGGTGTCTGTATGGACTGCACGTCCGTGCTCTTAAATACAAGGAAATAATCATTTAAAAACAACGTTTCTCTTATAGGCCAATCCGTGCCTCGCAGAGTAAACGTCCGTGGCTGTGCGTAAGACAAAGGTTCATCTCCGTGGGCTAAACGCACATGCATCTTCGTCTGATAGAGTCACAAGCTAGCGTGACTCTATGAAATACCACCGACCATGCCTTTGAGCGCTTCATGCCCGTGCTTGTGACCCGAAACACTGAATCAAGGATGAGGCGGCTGCTGCGGGTTTCCGCTATAAACGCATGAACGTGATCCCATGTAAAGCATAACCATGCCTGTCTGGGCTTCATGGCGGTGCCTGTGCTCGCAGACAGTTCAATGAATTCATTTGGAACACGTAGACAAACTAACGTGATTCTACACAATGGCAAGCCGTGACTTTCTGGAACTCACGACCGTGCGAGCAATATACCAGACCAACGTCTCTCAAATAAGCCATTCCGTGCCTCACAGAGTAAATAGTGGGTGTTCTCATCTGAACCAATTCCACTGGGTCTCCGCAATTAAAGAACGAGTGTGGCTGTGCGTAAGACAAAGCTTTGCCTTTGGGGGCTTAACGACCGTGCTTCTTCATCTGATCGAGTGGAAGGAATCATTCGGAACACAAAGACAAGCGAGCATGACTCTGTATAATACAATACCATGCCTTTGAGGACTGTACGCCCGTGCCTGTGAACCTTAACACTGTGACACATACAACGACAAACCTCCACACTTCTATGGAATAATATACGTAACATCAAGAAAAAAGCGTGACCGAACTCAGTATGCAATTGTGTCCTTAGAGAGTTCATATCTTGTGAACTTTTATCAACAAGAGTTCGTGTCTGTAATACCACCAACCATGCCTTTGAGCGTTTTATGCTCGTGCCTATGCCCCTTAACACTAAACGCCCGTGTGTCTCTGTCTAATAGAGTCACAGGCTAGCATGACTCTGTGTAATACCACCGACTATGCCTTCCTGTAACCCGAAACACTGAAACAAAGAAAGGCAGGAATGTCCGCGCCTTCATGTGTGCACAAGACATGACTCTAGTTGGTTCAAAAACTTTGGCTGTAGAGACTTCACGTCCGTGCTTTTAAAAACAACGTCTCTAGAACTGGCCATTACATTAATGTTCATCTGTACCCATAAACATGGAATGAACGTGACCCAGGAAAGTAAAACACATTTGTTATCAAAGTTACTAACGGCACGAGGTAACGGAAGACAAAATAAGAAACTTTTAGTGCACTACTTAACAACTTCAGATACAAGGATCAGGGTCGCTGCTGTCTACTTAGTCCGGCAAGACTTTTTTTTGGTTGCTCGGCGCGAAGTTCCTCGATCTGTTTCTTCATAATGTATGATTCCAGCTTCAGCTTATCGCGCTGATGTTCGAGCTACACCTTCTCATGCATCAGAAGTGCAATGACGGCTTTGTTCTCTTCGTCCAACTTCGTGGATATCTTCAGGAAGTCTTCCACAGTATTGAACAGGTTCTTCAGCTGGTCAAAGGAGAAGATGTCAGATTGATGGCAGGACGCACCCTCATCAACATTTGGATGACGCTCACCACAATGATCCATGTTTCACAACTAAATCAAGTAGCCGAAAGAAAGAAAAAACGAATGAAGCCGAAGTAGAGCGATCTCACAGATGAGGAACCCCAGCCGAGATCTTCTCCTGCGACTGGACATGGCGCTCTGGAGGAGTCTCCTTCTGCACAGCCGTGGATGAGAGTGTCAGGATAGAGAACAGCAAGAGGAGTGGATGGCCTGGAGGCAGACAAAAGGACGAAGGGGATGTGGCTAGGGTTTCGAGACTCCGTCTGGCTTATTCACGTTTCACAACTAAACCAAGTAGCCGAAGGAAAGAAAAAACGAATGAAGCGGAAGCAGAGTGAACTTACAGATGAGGAGCCCTCATTAGCCTGGATCTCCTGCAGTGTCTGGACACTGGGTTCCGCAGTATTCTCCTCCTGACCAGGCATGGGGGAGAGGGTCAGGATAGAGAGCACCAAGAGGAATGAATGGCCTGGCGGTGGGCAGAGGATGGAAGAGTGTGTGGCTAGGGTTTTGAAACTCCGTCCGTCCACCATAAATAGCCGGAGCCTGGCCTCGGGCGACGAGCCAGAGCAGCGTCACCGGAGGGGACATCCGTCGGACCCTTGGGTTTTCGTGGCGGTGCCACGTGGAGTTCACACCCGAGTAGGTGGATACGCCCGTCGAAACGTTGTGTTTCCGCAATCAACGCATGAACGTGGCTCCGCGTAAAACACAAGCATGCCTCCCTCGACATCCCGACCGTGCCTGTCCTGGTAATATAGTCAACGGATGCATTTGGAACACAAAGAGACACGAAGGTGACTCTGGATAATTACATGACATGCGTTTGTGGGCTTGACAACCGTGCCTGTGACCTGAAACACTGACACGCGTAAAGGACAGTGACGCTACTAAACATATAAAGTCGCCTTCGTGCATTTGTGGGCTTGACAACCGTGCCTGTGACCTGAAACACTGACACACAGAAAGTCGTCTTCATGCATTTGGAGTTAAAATAATGCAACGAAAACAATTCTAACAAGGATAGTCGCCCGAATCTATTAGGTTTCCGTAATAAACGCACAAACGTGACTCCGAGTAAGAACAAACTATGCCTCCGAGGGCTTGATGTGCATGCCTCTCCTTTTGACCGAGCCCACTGACTCATTCGGAATACAATCAGAAAACCCTTTGTGCGTGACTCTATATAATAGCACGCCATGCCTTTGAGGGCTGTATGCCCGTGCTTGTGAACCTTGACACTGAAACACAGACAGCCACGAACGTCGACGCCTTTATCAAGAAAGAAGCGTGGACACAATTCAGTACGGAACGGTGTCTGTATGGACTGCACGTCCGTGCTCTTAAATACATGGAAATAAGCTTTTAAAAACAGCGTCTCTCTTATAGGCCAATCTGTGCCTCGCATAGTAAATGTCCGTGGCTGTGCGTCAAAGATTCATCTCCGTGGGCTAAACGCACATGCATCTTCGTCTGATAGAGTCACAGGCTAGCATGACTCTATGTAATACCACCGACCATGCCTTTGAGCGCTTCATGCCCGTGCCTGTGACCCGAAACACTGAATCAAGGATGAGGCGGCTGCCGCGGGTTTCCGCTATAAACGCACGAATGTGATCCCATGTAAAGCATAACCATGCTTGTCTGGGCTTCATGGCGGTGCCTGTGCACGCGGGCAGTTCAACAGATTCATTTGGAACACGTAGACAAACTAACGTGATTCTACACAATGGCACGCCGTGACTTTCTAGGACTCACGACTGTGCGAGCCATATACCAGACCAGCGTCTCTCCAATAAGCCATTTCGTGCCTCACAGAGTAAACAGTGGGTGTTCTCATCTGAACCAATTCCGCTGGGTCTCCGCAATTAAAGAACGAACGTGGATGTGCGTAAGACAAAGCTTTGCCTTTGTGGGCTTAATGACCGTGTTTCTTCATCTGATCGAGTGGACGGAATCATTCGGAACACAAAGACAGGTGAGCGTGACTCTATATAATACAATACCATGCCTTTGAGGACTGTACGCTCGTGCCTGCGAACCTTAACATTGTGACACATACAACGACAAACCTCTGCGCTTCTATCGAATAATATAAGTAACATCAAGAAAAAAGCGTGACCCAACTCAGTACGCAATTGTGTTCGTAGAGAGTTCTTAACAAGAGTTCGTGTCCATAATACCACTGACCATGCCTTTGAGCATTTTATGCTCGTGCCTGTGACCCTTAACACTAAACGCCCGTGCGTCTCCGTCTGATAGAGTGACAGGCTAGCGTGACTCTATGTAATACCACCGACTATGCCTTCCTGTGACCCGAAACACTGAAAGAAAGAAAGGCAGGCATGTCCATGCCTTCATTTGTGCACAAGACATGACTCTAGTTGGTTCAAAAACTTTGGCTGCAGAGACTTCACGTCCGTGCTTTTAAAAACAACGTCTCTAGAACTAGCCATTACATTAATGTTCATCTGTACCCATAAACTTGGAATGAACGTGACCCAGGAAAGTAAAACACATTTGTTATCAAAGTTACTGACGGCACGAGGTAACGGAAGACAAAATAAGAAACTTTTAGTGCACTACTTAACAGCTTCAGATACAAGGATCAGGGTCGCTGCTGTCTACTTAGTCCGGCGAGACTTTCTTTTGGTTGCTCGGCGCGAAGTTCCTCGATCTGTTTCTTCATAACGTATGATTCCAGCTTTAGCTCATCGCGCTGAAGTTCGAGCTGCACCTTCTCATGCATTAGAAGTGCAATGACGGCTTTGTTCTCTTCGTCCAACTTCATGGATATCTTCAGGAAGTTTTCCACAGCATTGAACAGGTTCTTCAGCTGGTCAAAGGAGAAGATGTTAGATTGATGGCAGGACGCACCCTCATCAACATTAGGATGAAGCTCACCACAATGATCCATGTTTCACCACAATGAAACCGAAGCAGAGTGAACTCACAGATGAGGAACCCTCGCCAGCCGAGATCTTCTCCTACGACTGGACATGGCGCTCTGGAGGAGTCTCCTTCTGCACATCCATGGCTGAGAGTGTCAGGATAGAGAACATCAAGAGGAGTGGATGGCCTGGAGGCGGACAAAAGGACGAAGGGGATGTGGCTAGGGTTTCGAGACTCCATCTGGCTTATTCACGTTTCACAATGAAACCAAGTAGCCGAAGGAAAGAAAAAACGAATGAAGCAGAAGCAGAGTGAACTTATAGATGAGGAGGCCTCGTCAGCCTGGATCTCCTGCAGTGTCTGGACACTGGGTTCCGCAGTATTCTCCTCCTGACCAAGCATGGGGGAGAGGGTCAGGATAGAGAGCACCAAGAGGAATGAATGGCCTGGCGGCGGGTAGATGATGGAAGATTGTGTGGCTAGGGTTTTGAAACTCTGTCCGTCCGCCATAAATAGCCGGAGCCTGGCCTCGGGCAACAAGCCAGAGCAGCGTCACCGGAGGAGATGTCCGTCGGACCCTTGGGTTTCTGTGGCGGCGCCACGTGGAGTTCACACCCGAGTAGGTGGAGACGCCCGTCGAAACGTTGTGTTTCCGCAATCAACGCACGAACGTGGCTCCGCGTAAAACACAAGCATGCCTCCCTCGACATCCCGACTGTGCCTGTCCTGGTAATATAGTCAACGGATGCATTTGGAAGACAAAGAGACACAAAGGTGACTCCGGATAATGACATGACATGCGTTTGTGGGCTTGACAACCGTGCCTGTGACCTGAAACACTGACACGCGTAAAGGACAGTGATGCTACTAAACATATAAAGTCGCCTTCGTGCATTTGTGGGCTTGACAACCATGCCTCTGACCTGAAACACTAACACATAGAAAGTCGTCTTCATGCATTTGAGTTAAAATAATACAACGAAAACAATTCTAACAAGGACAGTCGCCCGAATCTATTAGGTTTCCTGTAATAAACCAACAAACGTGACTCGAGTAAGAACAAATATGCCTCCGAGGGCTTGACGTGCATGCCTCTTTTTGACCGAGCCCACCGACTCATTCGGAATACAATCAGAAAACCTTTGTGTGTGGACTCTATATAATAGCACGCCATGCCTTTGAGGGCTGTATGCCCGTGCTGTGACCCTTGACACT
The DNA here is from genome assembly GCF_018294505.1 of Triticum aestivum. Classification (NCBI taxonomy): domain Eukaryota; kingdom Viridiplantae; phylum Streptophyta; class Magnoliopsida; order Poales; family Poaceae; genus Triticum; species Triticum aestivum. Next base: position 594,861,697 of record NC_057797.1, read on the forward strand.
GAAAACACAGACAGCCACGAACGTCGACGCCTTTATCAAGAAAGAAGCGTGACACAATTCAGTACGGAACTGGTCGTATGGACTGCACGTCCTGCTCTTAAATACAAGGAAATAAAGCTTTTAAAACAGCGTCTCTCTTATAGGCCAATCCGTGCCTCGCAGAGTAAACGTCCGTGGCTGTGCGTAAGACAAAGGTTCATCTCTGTGGGCTAAACGCCGTGCATCTTCGTCTGATAGAGTCACAGGCTAGCGCTGACTCTATGTAATACCACCGACCATGCCTTTTGAGCGCTTCATGCCCATGCCTGTGACCCGAAACACTGAATCAAGGATGAGGCGGCTGGCCGCGGGTTTCGCTATAACGCACGAAACGTGACCCCACGTAAAACGCAAGCATGCCTGTCTGGGCCGCCATACCGTGCCTCTCCTGGTGATAGAGTCAACGGAATCATTTTGAACGGATCCCTCCACTCTTCTCCCCTTCCCTCCCGTCCCCAGTTATGTTTCGACGGGTGTCTCCTCGTATTCGGGTGTGAACGCCATGTGGCGCCGCTCCGGAAACCCAAGGGTCCGACGGGCGTCCCCTCCGGCGGACGCCGCTCTGGCTCGTCGCCCGAGGCCAGGCTCCGGCTACTTAAGGCGAACGGACGGCGTCTCAAAACCCTAGACACACCCTTTTCCTTGGTCTTTTCAGATCCACGCCACATGTAGCGGCGCTCGCAGGTAGCGCGATCCCAGCAACGGAGACGTAGATGGAGATCCACTCCGGTGCGCCATGCACCAAGAGGGCGAAGCTCGCGCCACCGGCGACGCCGTCCTCTGGTGGCATGGTGGTAGCGGCTGGAAGCGGCGAGGACCGCATCAGCAACCTCCCGGACGCCATCCTCAGTGAGGTCATCTCCCATCTCTCCACTAGGGAGGGCATCCGCACTCGGATTCTCGCACGTTGTTGGCGTCCTGTTTGGCCGACCGCTCCTCTGAGTCTTGACTGCCGTGAGATCCGTGTCGCTCGTCTTTTTAACGCCCTAGAAACAGTTCATGTCGAGATCATCAGTAGGGTCTCTGCCTACAGACAGCGAGAAGCTTGCTCGTATACGATTCATCGGAACTTGGCATCAGGGAAAAACAGTTCCTGGTGATGGTTCTTGCCTTCCAGAGTCCATCCTCTCCAGCCATGTGGGCGCAGTTCTCCGCCTTTGTATACCGGCGTGCTACCTCCAATGCAGACCCTCTACTGTCCACGCCTGGCTTGAGTCCCCCAGATTGAACAATCTCCAGGTGCTTGAGTTTTACTACCTGTTTCCACGATTTGTGAAAGAAACTGTCAAACTATCGCACACATGCTCTTCATCTACGCCCTCACTACCGAAGTCCGTCTTTCGGTTTTCCTGTTCTCTGCGCACTGTGAGCTTCGCGTGTTGCCAGATACCAGACCATTATGTAGAGGTACTTGAACTACCACTGGTCAAGAGACTTTCGCTTGTTGAGGTTGATATATCAGACTTCTCGTTGCAAAGCATGATCAACTCTAGTTGCCCTGCACTCGAGTGCCTGCTGCTTGTTTGCAATAGAGAAAGGCATCGGATCACAATAAATTCCCCTAACCTTGTAAGCATCGGCATCCGTGGTGAGAAGGAAAATTCATCATCGAGGATGCCCCCTCACTTCAAAGGTTGATCCACGATGTCCAGAGCAATAACATGGAGGTATTCATCGTCTCTGCACCCAAACTGGAGACATTAGGCAAATTCAGGATCTCGCTTGACTCCACAGGTCTTATGGTACTGACATTTCACAATAATTCTAGCTGCATTTCCTTGAGAAAGTAGTTTCATGTCATCCAACCTTTTGTTCTAATAATTTTATGTTTTATTTTCCATGTTATGTGAAGGATTTGGCGACGGCCAGCCTATCTACAATGCGGCAATCTGTCAAAACCTTGTTTTTGGCCATGACTTATCAAGTGGACCTGGTCATTCACTTGCTTAAGTGCCTTCCAAATCTGGAGAACTTGTTTGTTCAGGTGATGATTCTCACGCCCAATGAAAAGGTCATACCGTGCATAGTGCAGCACTCCTTGCATCTCAAAAAGCTTATCTTACATTTTGTTTGCAATGGACACACCTATGTCTAGGCATGTTTTTTTATTATTATACATACATCCGTATCTAGGGAAATGTTCGACGAACTGATTGGGACGGGGGTCATGGAATTTATCGTTCATTTTGTCCTTCCATAGATCTTGAGTATCTTTCAACCTTTATGTGTTTTCAGGGAGGAAACGTTCCTGATGGTGCAAGAAATTTTTGGCGTCGCAAGCACCGTGCGTTTCTCAAAGAACACATCATTCATTTAAAGACAGTAACGCTGGAAGATTATGAAAAAAGCAGGAAGAATATTGAGTTTGTGAGGTTCTTTATTCTGAATGCAACGGAGCTAGAGACCATGAGGATTAAGTTTCGCTTTCCCTCAGACTTCACGCAAGAATTTTATGAACAACAACAGAAGTTGTTCCTGTGGGAGAATAAAGTTTCCAAACGCGCCCATCTCAAGTTATCAGCATGCTGCAATCATCTGTGCTTGGATTTGAAACACAGGCGTGTTGAATGCCTGGATTTGTCAGATCCGTTCACTTGTGCCTGCTGGACACAGGGATGTAGTTAGTTACTCAAGCTAGTACAGTTAGATGTTACTACGCCAATTTGATTCGGTGTTATGTCTAAACATGGATGAAGCCTTTTGCACCATTTTGTAAGCTTGTTATAACAATGCTTTTGTGCTATGCACCCGCTATTCTGAAAATTTGATAGTTTTATGTCACTATCGTGATGCTACAAAAACATTCGTGTGCGGTCGTCGACCATGAAACAAAAACATTTTGAAGAGAAGAGACACTGCCTTGCCTGTTCTGCAAGGAACGTGCATCTAGTGCATGTAAACCAGTGCGTCTGTAGTGACCAGATGGTGTTGCCTCCTTTCATGGTAGATTGTACGTGCACATGGCCGTGGCTCTGTTTAATGTCAAACCGTGCTCCCAGCGACCTCAGACTGTACGTGCCTTTTGTGTAAATGCATGTCTGTGAACGAGTTTATGTCTGAGTACAAACAATCGAGCCGGCACTAGCGTGCATCGGCTTCAGGAGTAAGCGCGACTCTGTAGATTGTAGATTTTATGTGTGTCAGTGCTAGTGCGACGCTCCTGTCTGACATAGGACCGTGCCTTTAACAAGTCAGTGCTACGTCACCAGAGGCATGGTTCCCCATGCCTGCAAAAGCGACATCTGTGCCTTGCTAGATTACAGTAACCCATGTCTTGTGGAACGATCCAAGACGAAAGATTGCCGGATGCTCCCTCTTTGAAATATAAAAATATTCAGGAGATCAGTATTTGACGTGTGTAGACCGTCACACACCCTATGAAAGATTGCAAAAAATGAGATACATGCCTTTAGTCAAGTAACCATGTCCAAGCATAAACTTATACTAGACGAGTATCCCTTGCAACGTTTCAAAAGAAGGCAACTATTAATAATCATTCTTCGAGGATAGCCTTGATCATCAGGAGGTCATCAGTGTTCGCAAACCCTTGCCCCAAAAGATCACAGATGACGCTTTGTATCTTCTTTCTATTCTCCTTCAGCTTATGCACCTCCTCCTTCAGAAAATCACTGTCTAGCTTAATCTCACCCTTGTCGTCCTTAAGATTGTGAATGACACTTGTGAGAGACCTCTGAATGAGCTTGACGTCTTTATCAACGATACCCATCCGCTTCTTCTGCCTGTCAATCTTCATGGTAGTTACATTAGTTCTTAACACAGCTACAACAAGATTCTCGAGCTTAAGGTTCACTTGTTCATTATCCATTTTAAGTCTGCTTATCTCTTCATCCTTTGCTTGCCTATCATCATTGCTCTCATCTAACATCCCCCAGAGCTTGAGTAGGCACCTCTGCATAATGATAGGCCATGGGCGGTCAACCCATTCGACGACTCCATAGTTCACGCCTCTCTGCGAACAAAAAAGGAACAAAATAAACAAAGACTATTAATACACTGCTGCAGAAGCTCTGGAATATAATAAAGTTCACATATACTTGGTTTATAACCTCATTCAACTAACTATGAACCGTGTTTGTGCAATGTGGCACTTCAATGGTTAGGTACCCACAACACTAATTATGGTGCTTCGCCCACCCTGTCCGCGGAGTTATTTCATAATTGTACTTAGTTTCTTTTAAGCCAGCTTGAATTAATCTGGAGCTACCTCTGCAGACAACTTATTTAGAGAGTTTTTTTTGAATAATATACTGACTATTAAATAGAAGTCCCATTTGTAAACAAACATGAGAGTGTCTAGATCACTTCTTTTGTGTTCAATTATGTAAAATAAGTAGCGACCTTTACCCTTTTTTGTAAAGTAAAAGGACTACACAAGTTTCCTACAATCAACCGGAAAACACAAGAAGAAATCAGTCTTCTTTGGGAGACTACAAGTCCTATATCCAAACAGTTTGATTCAACAAGAAAGTAACTCGGATTTTCGAAAGTGACTAACTTTCACAACACAGCCGAAGAACCTCCTCCCCGTGTCACTTCCTTCAAAAGCCACACACCTGAGAGGCTTGGTATCGTGAAGAACATAGTAGAGAGGACGGTCGAGCTCTTTGCCACAGAAATCATGGTCTTTGATGGTGTCAGGGTTCTCCTACAAGGACACATGAATGTTCAGAGCTTAGATCTTTTGTTTGGAAAACAAACCCTAGTTCAATGCTCCGCATGTAGCAGGAAATCACCTACATAGAAATCAAAATCCAGTTCAAGGAAGTTCAAGCCTTCTTTCCTCCCCTCTTGTCCGAAGTTTTGTGTCAACATGGCCCAAAGGGTGTGAGCAGTTCTGATGCCGTAGGCGGCGTCGAATTTAAGAGGAGAGAAGGAGAGAGAGAGAGAGAGAGAGAGAGAGAGAGATAGAGAGAGAGAGAGAGGAAGAGATATAGTGAGAGAGCGCGAGGGGAAATGAAGGCGAGGGACTTCGACATGGTCCGGCTCGACCAAATAGTCCACCTACTCGCCAGACCCACCAACCCCCACCCCCCTCCCATGCCCCTTTTTTGCGTTGGGATGGCAAGGAGCCATTTACTGTTGTCAGTAGTTTCAACTTTGGCGAGAGAGTACACAAAATTTCTTCCCTCTCCATAATTACTCCAAAAATACATCGTTATGTGCGTCTTCCCTTCTGAGTCACTTGCTCTTCCGCTCCCCTTCTCTGGTTCCTTCTATCTTTCTTGCTTCGTCTTCTTCACTCTACAGTCAACATAGATGGATCTACGATTTGCCCACTTGCTCTAAAATACAGTAAAAATTTTCCCCTCTGCTTAATACTTACGCGTTGCGCACTGTCTTTTTTAGATGGATTCTTGTTGTCTGTTACCCTCTTAATTTTAGTTTTTGTGTTAATATCCTACCCCTTTGAAGAGGTTCTATAGGGGAATAATCTTGGAGGACAACAGTTGATTTTTTTCCAGCTAGTTCGCTGCAAGAGCTTGTAGATTTGAAGAGGTCTGTGCGTGCTCTTTAATTTTTTACGAAGACACTAACATCAATGGATATCACCATATCAGCATTCGCTCCGCTCTATCTTACTCGTTGAAACAAGCGTGTATCAGTGATATACAGTCCTTTAATTCTTTGTACCATTAGCGGAGTGTTGAAATAAATTTTTCTTTAGTAATTAATGAACCCGAGTTGAATCTGATGGCATGTGATGTTTGCAGCAACCTCAACTGTCCCGGTGTTGAATCTGATGTTGCCCAATCTTTCTTGATTGTGTCTTTGCCTCATTGTTATGAGTCATGCCTGGTAAGTTTTGCTACCAAATCATGCGTGGCCAGTAACAAACCTTCGTCACTGTATTTGTTACAGTTATCTTTATTCAGCAGTCAGCAACCACACGTATTCCTTCGGAGCGAACTATACTGCGCATGCTTATTTTTATTTTATAGGCCTTGATGTAATTAGAAGTTCAATTGTTTTGTATAGTTTTAATTAAATGTCATAGACGTTGCCTGTGCCCATGCCTGAAAACCAAGAAATTTCACGGAAAAAAACTCTTTCATGCATTTGTTTTCTGAAAATCAGTAAAACATTTATATACCTTTGTCTTGATTTTACTTTTATGCAGTATGCCCATGCTACTACCGGAACCAGGTCCTTTCTTTGATCTCTTTATGGAAAGATGAAGCTTTCGAGGATGGTTTTGAAGACGAAGATTTTGACCTTGTGTTCGGCACTAGTGAGGAATTGTCTTACAAGATTAAGTTTACAGATGGAAACTAAGGGAGTCCCGGATTAGGGGGTCTCCGGACAGCCGGACTATCTCCATTAGCCAGACTCTTAGACTATGAATATACAAGATTGAAGACTTCGTCTCGTGTCCGGATGAGACTCTACTTGGCGTGGAAGGCAAGCTAGGCAATACGTATATGGATATCTCCTCCTTTGTAACCGACCTTGTGTAATCCTAACCCTCTCCGGTGTCTATATAAACCGAAGAGTTTTAGTCCGTAGGACAACAATCACAACATACAATCATACCGTAGGCTAGCTTCTAGGGTTTAGCCTCTCTGATCTCGTGGTAGATCTACTCTTGTAACACCCATATCATCAATATTAATCAAGCAGGACGTAGGGTTTTACCTCCATCAAGAGGGCCCGAACCTGGGTAAAACTTCGTGTCCCTTGCCTCCTGTTACCATCCGGCCTAGACGCACAGTTCGAGACCCCCTAGCCGAGATCCGCCGGTTTTGACACCGACATTGGTGTTTTCATTGAGAGTTCCGCTGTGCCGTCGCCACAAGGAAGGATGTCTCGTCCTGTCTTTAAAGACAACACTATCGCTGAGGGAGCTCTGGCTATCGGCCAAACTCTCCGGCTAGGGGATTTTCTTATGACCGCATGTTCGGCCGCTGCGCCGATGATGACTTCTCGGGTCATCGAAAGCAATCTTCACATCAACTCGGAACTCGCCGAGAAGTTAGATCCAATGGAGCTCTCTTCCCTAAATGAGCTCTTGGATCGTATCGCCGCCCTGGGAGTCGGTACAGACTACGATCAGATTGGGGCTAAATCCGATCTAAGAGAAATTAACTCTCCCCAGGTCACCCATCACGTTGTAGTGGTGGAAGAACAATGCGGCAAAACTTCATCTATCTTAATGTCAGGACCCCGATTCCAAGCCACATCAATCTAGCCGGTAACACCTCATATCACTTTGCGGCCTCACGCACGGTATCCCACGGGTGTCGCCTTACCATGGCCCGGGACCGTTTGCGCCTTTTGGCTCACGTATATGATAGTGTCGCTAGCATCCATATGACAGAGAACCCGGGCCGACATGGCTAGTCGTGAACCCAAAGCGGCACAGACCTATGGAGACAGGCATACATGAATCACATCGAGCATGTCGGTCATCAGCGAGTGATTCCGGGCTGTAGCACTGGGCTAACAGGACTCCGAGGAACCCGGGCTGTAGCAGGCTAGGCAAGACTCCAGATGTCACCGCGTGACATTTCCCCAAAGGGACAGACATAGGAACGACGTGAAACACATGTCGGCCAGTTAAGTGTCCTGAGCAGTAGTGCTGGGCTAGCAGGACTCCGGTGAACCGGGCTGTAGCGGACTACTATGGCTCGAGGAACACTAGACTACATTTCCCCATAAGAAAGGCTGCCAAGGATAAACAACTAGATTGTCGGATCCCACTCATACCAAGCATTTCAATCATACACACAATATGCCCGGTATGAATACATACAACATGGCATCACAACAAAACTCTACAACTCAAGTACTTTATTTAAAGGCTCCAGAGAGCCATACATAACATGTTCATACAGATAAGGGTCACATGACCCGACACTCAAGTCATACAATCATATAAGCATAAGCGGAAGCAACTAGTCTGAGTATAGACACTAGAAAGAAAGAAGGCTTCTCGAAGCCTGTCTATCTACATAGGGCCCTCCATGTTGGGTTTCGCAGTAATTTCAAAAAATTTCCTACGCACACGCAAGATCATGTGATGCATAGCAACGAGGGGAGAGTATTGTCTATGTACCCTACGCAGACCCACTGCGGAAGCGATGACACGACGTAGAGGAAGTAGTCGTACGTCTTCACGATCCAACCGATCAAGCACCGAAACTACGGCACCTCCGAGTTCGAGCACACGTTCAGCTCGATGACGATCCCCGGACTCCGATCCAGCAAAGTGTCGGGGAAGAGTTCCGTCAGCACGACGGCGTGGTGACGATCTTGATGAACTACAGCAGCAGGGCTTCGCCTAAACTCCGCTACAGTATTATCGAGGAATATGGTGGCAGGGGGCACCGCACACGGCTAAGGAATCGATCACGTGGATCAACTTGTGTCAACTTGTGTGTCTAGAGGTGCCCCCCCGCCCCCGTATATAAAGGAGGGAGGGAGGAGGAGGCCGGCCTAGGGAGGAGGCGCGCCATAGGGGAGTCCTACTCCCACCGGGAGTAGGATTCCCCCTTTCCTAGTCCAACTAGGGATCCTTCCATGTAGTAGGAGTAGGAGACTAGGAAGGGGAAGAGAGAAGGGAAGGAAGGAGGGGGTGCGGCCCCTCCCCCTAGTCCAATTCGGACTAGGCCTTGGGGGGGCGCGCGGCCTGCCCTAGGCAGCCCCTCTCTCTTTCCCGCAGGGCCCAATAAGGCCCAATACTTCTCCCCGGCGAATTCCCGTAACTCTCCGGTACTCCGATAAATACCCGAATGACTCGGAACCTTTCCGAACTCCGAATATAGTCGTCCAATATATCGATCTTTACGTCTCGACCATTTCGAGACTCCTCGTCATGTCCCCGATCTCATCCGGGACTCCGAACTCCTTCGGTACATCAAAACTCATAAACTCATAATATAACTGTCATCGAAACCTTAAGCGTGCGGACCCTACGGGTTCGAGAACAATGTAGACATGACCGAGACACGTCTCCGGTCAATAACCAATAGCGGGACCTGGATGCCCATATTGGCTCCTACATATTCTACGAAGATCTTTATCGGTCAGACCGCATAACAACATACGTTGTTCCCTTTGTCATCGGTATGTTACTTGCCAGAGATTCGATCGTCGGTATCCAATACCTAGTTCAATCTCGTTACTGGCAAGTCTCTTTACTCGTTCTGTAATACATCATCTCACAACTAACATCTTAGTTGCAGTGCTTGCAAGGCTTATGTGATGTGCATTACCGAGAGGGCCCAGAGATACCTCTCCGACAATCGGAGTGACAAATCCTAATCTCGAAATACGCCAACCCAACATCTACCTTTGGAGACACCTGTAATGCTCCTTTATAATCACCCAGTTACGTTGTGACGTTTGGTAGCACCCAAAGTGTTCCTCCGGCAAACGGGAGTTGCATAATCTCATAGTTATAGGAACATGTATAAGTCATGAAGAAAAGCAATAGCAACATACTAAACGATCGGGTGCTAAGCTAATGAAATGGGTCATGTCAATCAGATCATTCAACTAATGATGTGACCTCGTTAATCAAATAACAACTCATTGTTCATGGTTAGGAAACATAACCATCTTTGATTAACGAGCTAGTCAAGTAGAGGCATACTAGTGACACTTTGTTTGTCTATGTATTCACACATGTATTATGTTTCCGGTTAATACAATTCTAGCATGAATAATAAACATTTATCATGAAATAAGGAAATAAATAATAACTTTATTATTGCCTCTAGGGCATATTTCCTTCAGTCTCCCACTTGCACTAGAGTCAATAATCTAGATCACATCACCATGTGATTAACATCGATAGTTCACATCATCATGTGATTAACACCCATAGTTCACATCGCTATGTGACCAACACCCAAAGGGTTTACTAGATTCAGTAATCTAGTTCACATCGCTATGTAATTAACACCCAAGGAGTACTAAGGTGTGATCATGTTTTGCTTGTGAGAGAATCTTAGTCAACGGGTCTGCCACATTCAGATCCACATGTATTTTGCAAATTTCTATGTCAACAATGCTCTGCATGGAGCTACTCTAGCTAATTGCTCCCACTTTCAGTATGTATCTAGACCGAGACTTAGAGTCATCTAGATTAGTGTCAAACTTGCATCGGCGTAACCCTTTACGACGAACCTTTTTCCACTTCCATAATCGAGAAACATATCCTTATTTCACTAAGGATAATTTTGACCGCTGTCCAGTGATCTACTCCTAGATCACTATTGTACTCCCTTGCCAAACTCAGTGGTAGGGCATACAATAGATCTGGTATACAGCATGGCATACTTTATAGAACCTATGACTGAGGCATAGGGAATGACTTTCATTCTCTTTCTATTTTCTGCCGTGGTCGGGCTTTGAGTCTTACTCAACTTCACACCTTGTAACACAGGCAAGAACTCTTTCTTTGACTGTTCCATTTTGAACTACTTCAAAATCTTGTCAAGGTATGTACTCATTGGAAAAACTTATCAAGCGTCTTGATCTATCTCTATAAATCTTGATACTCAATATGTAAGCAGCTTTACCGAAGTCTTTATTTGAAAAACTCCTTTCAAACACTCCTTTATGCTTTACAGAATAATTCTACATTATTTCCGATCAACAATATGTCATTCACATATACTTTATCAGAAATGCTGTAGTGCTCCCACTCACTTTCTTGTAAATACAGGCTTCACCGCAAGTCTGTATAAAACTATATGCTTTGATCAACTCATCAAAGCGTATATTCCAACTCCGAGATTCTTGCACCAGTCCATAGATGGATCACTGGAGCTTGCACATTTTGTTAGTACCTTTCGGATTGACAAAACCTTCTGTTGCATCATATACAACTCTTCTTTAATAAATCCATTAAGGAATGCAGTTTTGTTTATCCATTTGCCAGATTTCATAAAATGCGGCAATTACTAACATGATTCAGACAGACTCAAGCATAGATACGAGTGAGAAGCTCTCATCGTAGTCAACACCTTGAACTTGTCGAAAAACCTTTTGCGACAATTCTAGCTTTGTAGATAGTAACACTACTATCAGCGTCCGTCTTCCTCTTGAAGATCCATTTATTCTCAATTGCTTGCCGATCATCGGGCAAGTCAACCAAAGTCCAAACTTTGTTCTCATACATGGATCCCATCTCAGATTTCATGGCTTCAAGCCACTTTGCGGAATCTGGGCTCACCATCGCTTCTTCATAGTTCGTAGGTTCATCATGATCTAGTAGCATGACTTCCAGAAAAGGATTATCGTACCACTCTGGCGCGGATCTTACTCTGGTTGATCTACGAGGTTCAGTAGTATCTTGTTCTGAAGTTTCATGATCATCATCATTAGCTTCCTCACTAACTGGTGTAGGTGTCACAGAAACAGTTTTCTGTGATGTACTACTTTCCAATAAGGGAGCAGGTACAGTTACCTCGTCAAGTTCTACTTTCCTCCCACTCACTTCTTTCGAGAGAAACTCCTTCTCCAGAAAGTTTCCGAATTTAGCAACAAAAGTCTTGCCTTTCGGATCTGTGATAGAAGGTGTATCCAATAGTTTCCTTTGGATATCCTATGAAGACGCACTTCTCCGATTTGAGTTTGAGCTTATCAGGATGAAACTTTTTCATATAAGCATCGCAACCCCAAATTTAAGAAACGACAGCTTAGGTTTCTTGCCAAACCATAGTTCACACGGTGTCGTCTCAACGGATTTAGATGGTGCCCTATTTAACGTGAATGCAGCTGTCTCTAATGCATAACCCCAAAACGATAGTGGTAGATCGGTAAGACACATCATAGATCGCACCATATCTAATAAAGTACGGTTATGACGTTCGGACACACCATTACATTGTGGTGTTCTAGGTGGCATGAGTAGTGAAACTATTTCACATTGTTTTTAACTGAAGGCCAAACTCGTAACTCAAATACTCTTCTCTACGATCAGATCGTAGAAACTTTATTTTCTTGTTACGATGATTTTTCACTTCACTCTGAAATTCTTTGAACTTTTCAAATGTTTCAGACTTATGTTTCATCAAGTAGATATACTCATATCTGCTCAAATCATCTGTGAAGATCAGAAAATAATGATACCTGTCGCGAGCCTCAATATTCATCGGACCACATACATCAGTATGTATGATTTTCAACAAATCTATTGCTCGCTCCATTGTTCCGAAGAACAGAGTCTTAGTCATCTTGCCCATGAGGCATGGTTCGCAAGCATCAACTGATTCATAATCAAGTGATTCCAAAAGCCCATCAGTATGGAGTTTCTTCATGCGCTTTACACCAATATGACCTAAACGGCAGTGCTACAAACAAGTTGCACTTATCATTATTAACTTTGCATCTTTTGGTTTCAATATTATGATTATGTGTATCACTATGATCGAGATCCAACGAACTATTTTCATTGGGTGTGTAACCATATAAGGTTTCATTCATGTAAACAGAACAACAATTTATTCTCTTACTTAAATGAATAACCGTATTACAATAAACATGATCAAATCATATTCATGCTCAACGCCAACACCAAATAACACTTATTCAGGTTCAACACTAATCCCGAAAGTATAGGGAGTGTGCGACGATGATCATATCAATCTTGGAACCACTTCCAACATACATCGTCACTTCACCCTTAACTAGTCTCTGTTTATTCTGCAACTCCCGTTTTGAGTTACTAATCTTAGCAACTGAACTAGTATCAAATACTGAGGGGTTGCTATAAACACTAGTAAAGTACACATCAATAACATGTATATCAAATATACTTATGTTCACTTTGCCATCCTTCTTTTCCGCCAATCACTTGGGGTAGATCCGCTTCCAGTGACCAGTCCCTTTGCAGTAGAAGCACTTAGTCTCAGGCTTAGGACCAGACTTGGGCTTCTTCACTTGAGCAGCAACTTGCTTGCTGTTCTTCTTGAAGTTCCCCTTCTTCCCTTTGCCCTTTTCTTGAAACTAGTGGTCTTGTCAATCATCAACACTTGATGCTCTTTCTTGATTTCTACCTTCGTCGATTTCAATATCACGAAGAGCTCGGGAATCGTTTTCGTCATCCCTTGCATACTATAGTTCATCATGAAGTTCAGTAACTTAGTGATGGTGACTAGAGAATTCTGTCAATCACTATCTTATCTGGAAGATTAACTCCCACTTGATTCAAGCAATTGAAGTACCCAGACAATCTGAGCACATGCTCACTAGTTGAGCGATTCTCCTCCATCTTTTAGCTATAGAACTTGTTGGAGACTTCATATCTCTCAACTCGGGTATTTGCTTGAAATATTAACTTCAATTACTGGAACATCTCATATGGTCCATGATGTTCAAAACATCTTTGAAGTCCCGATTCTAAGCCGTTAAGCATGGTGCACTTAAACTATCAAGTAGTCATCATATTGAGCTAGCCAAACGTTCATAACGTCTGCATCTGCTCCTGCAATAGGTCCGTCACCTAGCGGTGCATCAAGGACATAATTCTTCTGTGCAGCAATGAGGATAAACCTCAGATCGCGGATCAAATCCGCATCATTGCTACTAACATTTTTCAACACAATTTTCTCTAGGAACATATCAAAATAAACATATGAAAGCAACAACGCAAGCTATTGATTTACAACATAATTTGCAAAATACTATCAGGACTAAGTTCATGATAAATTTAAGTTCAATTAATCATATTACTTAAGAACTCCCACTTAGACAGACATCCCTCTAATCCTCTAAGTGATCACGTGATCCAAATCAACTAAACCATGTCCGATCATCACGTGAGATGGAGTAGTTTTCAATGGTGAACATCGTTATGTTGATCATATCTACTATATGATTCACGCTCGACCTTTCGGTCTCCGTGTTCCGAGGCCATATCTGCATATGCTAGGCTCGTCAAGTTTAACCTGAGTATTCTGCGTGTGCAAAAACTGGCTTGCACCCGTTGTAGATGGACGTAGAGCTTATCACACCCGATCATCACGTGGTGTCTGGGCACGACGAACTTTGGCAACGGTGCATACTCAGGGAGAACACTTCTTGATAATTTAGTGAGAGATCATCTTATAATGCTACCGTCAATCAAAGCAAGATAAGATGCATAAAAAGATAAACATCACATGCAATCAATATAAGTGATATGATATGGCCATCATCATCTTGTGCTTGTGATCTCCATCTCCGAAGCACCGTCATGATCACCATCGTCACCGGCGCGACACCTTGATCTCCATCGTAGCATCGTTGTCGTCTCGCCAATCTTATGCTTCCACGACTATCACTACCGTTTAGTAATAAAGTAAAGCATTACATCGCGATTGCATTGCATACAATAAAGCGACAACCATATGGCTCCTGCCAGTTGCCGATAACTCGGTTACAAAACATGATCATCTCATACAATAAAATTCAGCATCATGCCTTGACCATATCACATCACAACATGCCCTGCAAAAACAAGTTAGACGTCCTCTACTTTGTTGTTGCATGTTTTACGTGGCTGCTACGGGCTTAAGTAAGAACCAATCTCACCTACGCATCAAAACCACAACGATAGTTTGTCAAATAGACTCCGTTTTAACCTTCGCAAGGACCGGGCGTAGCCATACTTGGTTCAACTAAAGTTGGAGAGGCAGTCGCCCGCAAGCCATCTCTGTGCAAAGCACGTCGAGGGAACCGGTCTCGCGTAAGCGTACGCGTAAGGTTGGTCCGGGTCGTCTCGTCCAACAATACCGCCGAACCAAAGTATGACATGCTGGTAGGCAGTATGACTTGTATCGTCCACAACTCACTTGTGTTCTACTCGTGCATATAACATCAACATAAATAACCTAGGCTCGGATGCCACTGTTGGGTTTCGTAGTAATTTCAAAAAATTTCCTACGCACACGCAAGATCATGTGATGCATAGCAACGAGGGGAGAGTATTGTCTACGTACCCAACGCAGACCGACTGCGGAAGCGATGACACGACGTAGAGGAAGTAGTCGTACGTCTTCACGATCCAACCGATCAAGCACCGAAACTACGGCACCTCCGAGTTCGAGCACACGTTCAGCTCGATGACGATCCCCGGACTCCGATCCAGCAAAGTGTCGGGGAAGAGTTCCGTCAGCACGACGGCGTGGTGACGATCTTGATGAACTACAGCAGCAGGGCTTCGCCTAAACTCCGCTACAGTATTATCGAGGAATATGGTGGCAGGGGGCACCGCACACGGCTAAGGAATCGATCACGTGGATCAACTTGTGTCAACTTGTGTGTCTAGAGGTGCCCCCCGCCCCCGTATATAAAGGAGGGAGGGAGGAGGAGGCCGGCCTAGGGAGGAGGCGCGCCATAGGGGAGTCCTACTCCCACCGGGAGTAGGATTCCCCCTTTCCTAGTCCAACTAGGGATCCTTCCATGTAGTAGGAGTAGGAGACTAGGAAGGGGAAGAGAGAAGGGAAGGAAGGAGGGGGTGCGGCCCCTCCCCCTAGTCCAATTCGGACTAGGCCTTGGGGGGGCGCGCGGCCTGCCCTAGGCAGCCCCTCTCTCTTTCCCGCAGGGCCCAATAAGGCCCAATACTTCTCCCCGGCGAATTCCCGTAACTCTCCGGTACTCCGATAAATACCCGAATGACTCGGAACCTTTCCGAACTCCGAATATAGTCGTCCAATATATCGATCTTTACGTCTCGACCATTTCGAGACTCCTCGTCATGTCCCCGATCTCATCCGGGACTCCGAACTCCTTCGGTACATCAAAACTCATAAACTCATAATATAACTGTCATCGAAACCTTAAGCGTGCGGACCCTACGGGTTCGAGAACAATGTAGACATGACCGAGACACGTCTCCGGTCAATAACCAATAGCGGGACCTGGATGCCCATATTGGCTCCTACATATTCTACGAAGATCTTTATCGGTCAGACCGCATAACAACATACGTTGTTCCCTTTGTCATCGGTATGTTACTTGCCAGAGATTCGATCGTCGGTATCCAATACCTAGTTCAATCTCGTTACTGGCAAGTCTCTTTACTCGTTCTGTAATACATCATCTCACAACTAACATCTTAGTTGCAGTGCTTGCAAGGCTTATGTGATGTGCATTACCGAGAGGGCCCAGAGATACCTCTCCGACAATCGGAGTGACAAATCCTAATCTCGAAATACGCCAACCCAACATCTACCTTTGGAGACACCTGTAATGCTCCTTTATAATCACCCAGTTACGTTGTGACGTTTGGTAGCACCCAAAGTGTTCCTCCGGCAAACGGGAGTTGCATAATCTCATAGTTATAGGAACATGTATAAGTCATGAAGAAAAGCAATAGCAACATACTAAACGATCGGGTGCTAAGCTAATGAAATGGGTCATGTCAATCAGATCATTCAACTAATGATGTGACCTCGTTAATCAAATAACAACTCATTGTTCATGGTTAGGAAACATAACCATCTTTGATTAACGAGCTAGTCAAGTAGAGGCATACTAGTGACACTTTGTTTGTCTATGTATTCACACATGTATTATGTTTCCGGTTAATACAATTCTAGCATGAATAATAAACATTTATCATGAAATAAGGAAATAAATAATAACTTTATTATTGCCTCTAGGGCATATTTCCTTCACTCCATGGCCAGGATCACCACCTGGGTGGCTAGTCACTCATCGACGTCAAGGTCTACGTAGAACCATCGGAGGGGGCGGTGTTGTCGTCTGAAAACAGTAGTTTAGCAAACATGAGTACAAAGGCACTCAGCAAGTCTTACAACAGAACCTACTATACGTGCTCATTCTCAAGAAGGTGGTGGGGTTATTGCAGCAAGCCAGCTTTGACTCTTGGCTAAGCTATCCTACGGAACTCCACTAGTAAAATAGTTTTCGCACACGAGTCCACTACTCACCAACACAATACTCCACCGGGGATCCTCTCTTGTCATCCTACGAGAGGGCCATCCTCGGTACTCACACTTGTCTTGAGTCTTTTAGTAGTAACCATTAACTTGTCTATGAACTGTATAGGCAACCAAGTAGTCCTTTACCGCGGACGTGGCTATTCGAATAGATGATGTTAACCCTGCAGGCGTATACTTCTTCATACACGCTTTCACCACTTACCGCCGCTTACACGACATGTACTCGGCAACCTTCAAGCGGAAGCCCAACGAGGGTGTCGGCCACGGCCTACCTAAACACTTAAGTCCCTAGTCCAGGTTTATCGCCTATCCAGGTTCCATCCGCAGGGAGTCCGGCCGAGGTTTCCACATACGGCCCCGAACGATGTGAACAGGGTCCTGAGACGCCAAATGGGCGCCCGGCATACCCGGCCACGGTGTATCTACGCAACATAGCCCACCCCTAGGGTCAGCGCTACGCACGGCCGCCAACACATAACCTACAAACACCAGTAACTATTTGCAACTCCTGGACAGAGTACTAGGGTGATTAAGAAGCCGAGAGGGTCAATTGGTTTCGGGCCCAACGTATGGTAGTAACTGCATCTTAAATCACACATATAGATCTCAGTTCTTATGGACGGCCTCAATGAAACAACGCACCATCTACTCCTACATGGCCTCTCATCGATACCTTTACCAAAACATGTTCAACATATCCCTGACATTACCAACATAATCATATCACTCTAGCCCATCACCCAGATGAACCAGACCTGACACAACTCTAAGCATAGCAGGCATAGCAAGGTAGGAATCACATACATGGCTCAATCAACTCCTACACATGCTAGTGGGTTTCATCTAGTTACTGTGGCAATGACAGCTCATGCAGAGGATAAGGATTCAACTACCGTAGCACACAGCAGTTTGAATCGCGTTGTCTTATTGCAGTAAACAAGAGCAGAAGCGAGAACATGGGTTTGTATCGGAATGATCAATGGGTTGCTTGCCTATTGTAGTGGTAGTAGGGTACTTCCCTTCAGACAGATACTCGGAGTTATCCTCGGAGGCAGAACCTACCACGAAAGATACACCGAACATAATCAACACATGACAATATGCAACAGTATGATGCATGCTATGACATGGCAAAATGAATGTGTCTTGGCCTAATGCAAGCTAAAACAGGATGGAATGAACTCATTTGAATCAAAGATTCAAATGTTAGCTCATTTAACATGGCCTTATTAGTGCATTTTCTTATTCTGCTTAAACAGTAAGGTTAACTTCTTTTTTCATGCATGAAACCATTACAGATGGATAGATTGAATTTTTCTGATCATTTTTCATATATAACTTGTTTGATTTGGAGCTATGGTTGATTTTCTATGATTTTTAGAAGTTTTGGCTATTTTCTAGAATTTCCTATTAAAGAATAAATCCAGTAACTGAATTAATGCGTCAGCATGACATAGGTGTGACATCAGCGGTCAACTGGGTCGGCCAGGTCAAACCTGACTGGTGGGCCCTGTCTGTCAGTGACTCAGCTAATTATTAGAATTAAATTAACACTAATTAGCTATCAGTGGGGCCTGGGCCCACATGTCAGTGACTAAACTAATTAAATTTAGTTAAAACTAATCCTAAACTAATTAGCAAACCGGCCCCACCTGTCATAGACTCAGGGGGGTCAACCTGGGCCCACACAGGGGTCAAACAGAGTCAAACTCACCGGCGTCTAGCCGCCGGTGAGGCCAGACGCGGTGGAGTAGTGCGGGATTTGCACTCCGGCGACCAAATCGGCGGCGGAGACTATCTACGTGATGCGGGGAGGAAGCCGCGTCGAGTGGTGGCAGTGGGTGGAGCTGGGGTGGTCGGAAACGTCGCCGGTGACGAGTTTGGCGGCGGTCGGAGCTCGGGTGAGGTCGAGCTAGTCGCTAGGGGGCATGGCGAGGGGCGTGCGGGGGTGCTACGGGCTCCTGCGAGTGCGTGGAAGCCAAAGGCGTCCTCGGTGGCGTCCCAACGTGGCTATGGCCACGACGGCGACATGCGGTGGCGGCGGCGAGCTTCGGCTTCGATGGCAGAGGTGGTTAGAGGACACGGACGAGCGCGGGGAGAGGGGGAAACGGTGGCGGAGCTCACAGCGGTTGCATGGGAGGGAACGGCGAGCTCGGGGAAGGGCTGGAGCGAGCGGGGCGGCGAAGAGGATCTCCGGTGGCCGGAGTTGAGGACGAGCTCGGTGCAGTGTCTCCGGGGCGAGCGAGCGCTCGGGGCTCGGCCTACTTGATGTAGTCGACGACGGCGGAGCTTCCTGGCATACGAGGCAACGAATGGACGGCGATGGCTGCGGTGAAGCTTGTCAGTGGAGACGGCTGCGCTCGGCAGGAAGATGGGGAGAGAGCCAGAGAGGGGGAGAGGCCACGGGGAGAGTGGGAAGAAAGTGAGGGAGACGTGGGGGTCGGCGTGGCACTCATGGACGCCTCCAGGGCGTCGGCGGAAGAAGGAGGTGGCCGGCGTGTGGCCACGGGCGCCGGCCACGTGCTCCTCGTCCTCCTGGCGAGAGGAGGGGGACGACTGGCATAAGCCAGTGGACTGGGCCGAGCCGGGTGGGCTGGTGGGCTGCGCCAGGTAAGTCCCTGTTCTTTCTCTCCTTTTCTGTTATTTATTTATTTATTTATTATTTATGTAACTTCAGGGCTTTATTAAAAATGCCAGGGCATTACCATAAATCATAAAATTAATCACGACCACTGCTTAGAATATATCCAGCAGCAAACATTTTAGTTTATGATTATTTGAGCATTTAAAATATTTTATAGCATTTAAATGCCCAAATGCAAATACCATAAGGATTAATTCAATGACCTTAGATGTCCTAGAAAAAATGTGCACCATTTTTGTCAAAGGTTTTAACCCAAAACAAAAAGGGTGGGCTTTTTAGAAGGGCATTTCAGGTTCATTGAAAAAGTTTTTAGTAAACCCTAGTTGTTCCAGGGGGGTGTTGGGGGTTCTGTCGTGGAATTGTCACGGCAGATGTCCTTAGTGTCAGGACTTAGTCGCGAGGCCAACGCATCTATGTGGTAGCTTGAGAGGGGTTGAGCGGGACGAGAGGCGCGATGTTTTACCCAGGTTCGGCCCCTCACGGTGGAGGTAAAAGCCTACATCCTGCTTCATTGATATTGATGATGATGATCATGGTTACAAGAGTGCTCTATCTCGAGAGCTATTGTCTAAACCTAACTTGTCCAACTTGTGGAACTTGTCAATCTTCTCCCCCTTTGAGGAGCCCTGCCCCTCCTTATATATGTTGAAGGGGCGGTTTATATGCGGAGTCCTATTAGGACTAGGACTAGTCTATCTCTAATACAAACCGGATACAAGTCCAGGTCTTAACTCCTTGTAAGATAAACGTTCCTCATGCCTTTCTTCTTAAACCGGCCCATCATTAAACGTGAACCAGCCTTCTGGGCCTTGGGCCTTGTCATCCGTCTGTCCCGCATGCCGGATCACCAATGAGTCATAATGACCAGGTGGGTTGCTTGTAAACCGCCAGGTCAGGGCGGGTCGCCAGTAACTCGCCAAGTGTCAGCGGGGTCTTCAGATAAACCGCCAAGTCCTGGTCGGGTTAACTTGCGGCCGGTTTACGCCGTGGGGTATATCCCCGACATTAGCCCCCAAGTTTAGCTTGGATTTATTCATGGTAAACTTATGCCGCAAAATAAACACAAGAACAAATTTGACAGGTTATGCTCCGGGTTAAGAATTTTTGTAAACCGGTACCTGATCATCCTTAAGTCCTTGTTATTTCCTCCTTCTGAGAAATCCGGGTCAACAGACCAGCTTCATAATCAATTTGCCGACCTTGGTTTGTCACCGAGAAATATCGTGAAGAATAACTCCTTTGACTCAGCTCCCAAAGCGCCGGTTTAAGAAACATGGGTCTGAAAATACTTATCTGATATTCAACCGGTTTGAAGATGTAAAACTTGCTAGTTTAATATTACCAAAATAGCCGGTTTATAAATATTGATCGCGCCGGGTCATAATTGTTTTTGACACCGGATCATGTAATTGATCTTCCTGATTTACTCAAAACTGATAAAATGAAGATGTTCCTCCTTTATATGCATAATACCTGTAGCCCTCAAGTCTTAAGAGGAGAACATAGTGATAACTTAAGACTTGCTCCAATAAGTGTTTCAACCTTGAAGAAATCCAGTTTGTTCATCTCAATCATATAAACTGAATGCTCCATATATGTAGCCCCCAAGTGCCGGGTTGTCATGCTTGCAGCAATCTGGGACTTGTAATTGCTTATATAAACTTCAATCAGTGTAGCCCCCAAGGGCCGGTTTAGTAAGATAATATTGAGCTGGGACTTTATATATACTTCATTGAAAATAACATCATATGATGTAACTCCCATCATGGGGCTTGAACCCACGTCCACAAGGTTAAGAGGTTTGTGCTTTATCAACTAAGGAGTGGACCCTTCAACATAATGGCTAAAAACTTGTGTACCTTGAATTGTTGACAGGAGCAATTGGTAGCCCCCAAGGGCCGGCTCATTATAATATGATGAGTCGGGTCTTCAGTAAGACTAAAAATGACTTGGCATTAGCCCCCAAGTGTCATGATGCATGCTTGCAGCGACATGAGACTTGCATGTAATCTCGATTTGAATAATGTAGCCCCCAAGTGCCGGGTTGTAAGCCTGCAGCGACTCGGGACTATTCCTTCCATTGTAGAATAAATCATATCCTTTGATAAAATAATAACCATTGCGCTAAAGCGACTTTGAAAACTCAATAATACCGGTTATTAATAACCAAAAAAATCCAGCCATGTTGGCTATTCAAGATAATATAATCCGGTATGAAAACCTTATTCATTCAATATCATAATGAAAATCCAGCCAAGTTTGGCTATTTGAATAATATAACCCAATGATTTATAAGCACATGATTCCAATGGTGCAATCCAAATATATATACTGGCGACTTATAGTCCAAAGCCAGGCCGGTTTAACAAACATGTTTCTGCATACAACAAGTTTAAAGTGTCCTGGTGGTTTACCGCCGGACGGGTCATAATGGCCAACATATAACCCGGGTTTATAACCAAGGCTGCACTTAGGAATAATCAAATATGAAATAGATCATACCTGTGGCATTGAATCACATTGTTGGTTTTACCAACTTTCTGTAGTAAAAGTGATAACCCCAATCTTGAGTATTAATAACTCCTTCCATATTGTGCCGGTTTATGATAAAAGCGTGCCGGGTTGTGATAAACACCGGTTTACTCCATAATAGGATGGTAACAGAAAATCAAACCGGGCAGATAGTCTCCGGGTTAAGATTTGACCGTGTTCCTTCAATTTGTAATTTGACAGTCGAACCGGTTTAAGAATTGTCGGTTTAAAAACGCAACAAAAGAAATAATTATCAAGGAAAATATTGAAGCAAAGGCAATGATAAAGCTATATGCAAAAAGAGGCTTATTGAGCTGATCAGATGGTGTTACCATGGTCGGACACGACCAAGCTCCCGATAGGTGTAGCTATCGTTCAAGCCAGCCAGGTCCCCAAATGAAACCGTGGCATTTATGCTGATCAAGTGGCATGGCAATGGTTCGGGTTCGACCAAGCCCCCAAGTGATTCTGTGGCCTTAGGCCGATCAAGAGGCATGACTCGTTCAGACGTGACCAAGTCCCCAAGTGATCTGGTGGCTCTCGCCTATCAAGAGGTATTGCATTGGTTCGGACACGACCATGCCCCCAAGTGATATAACATGATGCTTTTGAAAAGCTAACTCAAGGGGTAAACCAGAGGCCGCTTTAGAAAAACTCCGTGTAACCACACATGATGTACAAGAACAAATACCCCGCTTTAGCTGAGGTTCCCATGTGATCAATAATATGTCATGGCCAGTAAGGCAGAATACCCATGTTTGAACCGCACATCGTGGCAGCAGGTCCTCTTTGGCAATTTTTAATTTTTTGCAAGAGATAAATTCTTCTGAACTGGGATCTTGAACCGGATATTGAGAGCTTCAAAGCTTTGTGGGAGACATCTTTCCCTTGAACCGAATTTTAAACCGGAATCTTCATTTTCAGCCGAAAAATTTTCTGACGGCCTTTAAACTCGAACTTGCGAGAGGTTAATTCCTTTTTGAACCAGACATTGTTAAACCGGATTTGAGCGCTTCAGAGCTTTGTGGGAGAACAGATTTCCCTTGAACCGGACTATAAACCGGATATTTGAGAGCTGCAGTCAGACTGACTTCCCTTGAACCGGATTTTAAACCGGAATCCTTTCTGATGACCCGGATCTTCTTCATTGAACCAGGATTTTGTAACTGTCATATACTTTCTACACCGGAAATTTTCTGACGGCCTTTAAACTTTCATCAATATAACAGTAGCCTCCGGGACCGGGTTATCCTTTCCTCCATCGTCCTGGGGTTCTTAAATTTGCTGAAACTGGCAAGATTCGCTGAGTCATGTCATCGTAGCCCCCGAGTCTCAAAGGTGACTCGAGGAGTTGGCTTGAGACTCTCCATATTTGACCATGATATAAACCGGCATAACTTGTATATCATTGGCGTTGATAGCACTATGTGAATCCATAGAAGGTTGAGGTGACTGCGGGGGGTTGCAAATGATCCCATATGAGCCGTGTCAGCAACTCGGCCAATGGTTTCTTCCAACCGGCGATTTGAAGTTAATCAAAACTGTAGTAGCGGCGACTTGTGCGCCTGCCCATTGAACCATCCAGTGCAAACGGCGGTTTGATGATAATTTGTCTCCAATTTGAAAGAAAACCGGGCTACCCAAGCTGTGACTTACTCATACCCAATAAACAGCTCATGCAGACAGGTGCAGCCCAGTATGTTGATGTAGACCAGGCCGCGAGAGACGGATGACAAAAGCGAGCGCAACATCAGAGGCAGCTCGGATAGATGAATCGGACGCGGCATTGTAAACCGGTGCGGACGGGGAAGATCGGCACCGGTGTCGTAAACCGGCTCGGACGGGCGAGTTAATCGTGGGCGCGGTCCCGACAAGCTGATGTAAACCGGGCCACAGGGACGGCGACCTTCTCACATTCATTCACCGGGTGGTAGGACACGGATGAAACGCCAGTGCAGAATGTTGCTAGCGCGTGCTCCGTGCCCGTAACATAGCGCCTCATTTGTAATGAACAATTGTCCTGCATAAACAATATTGCAGACCAAGGCAAAGATAAACTGCTCTTTGACAAAAACAATATGTGCTAATAAAATAAACTTGGATGAATATCACCAGATTCGTCCAGACAAAAGATGAGTCGGCCGCGGTGCTGTAAGCCGGTGTGGACGGGTGAGTCGGCAGCGGTGTTCAGATAAACCGGCCGTGACGATTCATCGAGCACCAGGGCATGGTCAGATGCTAGCACATTATAAAGATGGCGCGAGCTATATATGACATCCATCGCTCTTATAATAAATAGTTATCCTGCATTAAAAAATATTGCAAGACAAAGTATTTGTTCATACAAAAATTAATATGCGTTGAAATAAACCGGACGGATATCACCTAACACGTTTTTACTTGCAGCAACTTTGACCGGCCAGCAGCAACTTAGGCTGCAGCAAGATTGTTCCGGCGAAGTAGAGCAAGAGCGACTTGGAGCTAGGCACTGTCTTTGATCCGCCACCACTGCTGCCCGTGAGCTGCTCATCGCCAGTGCAGGGACCAGCCGCTGAGGACGTTGCCGGTTTGCTATTTCTCTTCGCTCTTCTTTTTTTTACGTGAACTAGCACGTTTGGCAAACTCACGTGAGGGGTCCTTGGTGCATACATCTTTGCCCTTCCCATGTAGGAGTACTAGTAATATTAGTTTTTGATTCACGTTGGTGGTTGGCCCTTCACGTGGGTGGCAGGCCTGTAGTTTCAAGATGTGACAGCGCTACTGTTGCTGGACCAGCTGGATGGACTTGAACGCGTGTGCGCGGAGATGGCCTGTGATTTGATAGTGGCGGCGCAGCGGAAACTGGTGTCCACCTCGGCGGACTGCCCGCCCAAGAATCGATCTTCATCTCTGCTTATGAGTTGAATCAGTAGGAAAGAACTTTGTCGGTCTCGGTGACTTGCGGCGGAGCATCCCGACTTGGACTCGGCGAATCTCTATGGCGCATGCTGCAGCCGCTTTAGTACACATCCCTTAAAATTTCCCAATCATAACTACGTACGCGTTGTTCTGTCTGCTGGTCGACGTAGATCTTTCTAGAGCTAACTTTTTCATCCGGAAAATTATGAACTTCTCGATCCCTGAAGAAATCCCTTCAAGAACTCAACACCACCGTGCGCAAGCCCCACGGTGGGCGCCAACTGTCGTGGAATTGTCACGGCAGATGTCCTTAGTGTCAGGACTTAGTCACGAGGCCAACGCATCTATGTGGTAGCTTGAGAGGGGTTGAGCGGGACGAGAGGCGCGATGTTTTACCCAGGGTTCGGCCCCTCATGGTGGAGGTAAAAGCCTACATCCTGCTTCAATGATATTGATGATGATGATCACGGTTACAAGAGTGATCTATCTCGAGAGCTATTGTCTAAACCTAACTTGTCCAACTTGTGGAACTTGTCAATCTTCTCCCCCTTTGAGGAGCCCTGCCCCTCCTTATATATGTTGAAGGGGCGGTTTACATGTGGAGTCCTATTAGGACTAGGACTAGTCTATCTCTAATACAAACCGGATACTAGTCCAGGTCTTAACTCCTTGTAAGATAAACGTTCCTCATGCCTTTGTTCTTAAACCGGCCCACCATTAAACGTGAACCGACCTTCTGGGCCTTGGGCCTTGTCATCCGTCTGTCCCGCACGCCGGATCACCAGTGAGTCATAATGACCAGGTGGGTTGCTTGTAAACCGCCAGGTCAGGGCAGGTCGCCAGTAACTCGCCAAGTGACAGCGGGGTCTTCAGATAAACCGCCAAGTCCTGGCCGGGTTAACTTGCAGCCGGTTTACACCGTGGGGTATATCCCCGACAGGTTCTGCCATCCCCATTTCAAATTTAAAAGGAATTAAACATGATGCACACTCTAATGCTTGAACTAGCTAGGGTGTGACAACTCACCCCCACTCAAAAGAATCTCGTCCCGAGATTTAGGATCCTCTAGAAAGAAGGTGGGGTACTTGAGTCGAAGACGATCCTCCCTTTCCCAAGTGGCTTCTTTCTCGGAATGGTGTGACCATTGAACCTTGAGAAACTTGATATTATGACATCGAGTGGTACGCTCGGCTTGATCAAGGATATGAACGGGATATTCTCGATATGAGAGGTTATCTTGTAGATCAAGCGTTTCGTGGTCCACTCCACGGATAGGATCCCCGAAGCAACGCCCGAGTTGAGAAACGTGGAAGACATCGTGAACTCTGGAAAGATGCGAAGGTAGTTCCAATTGGTAGGCAACTTCTCCTTGTTTGGCAAGAATGCGAAAGGGTCCGATGTAACGAGGAGCCAATTTGCCTTTGATACCGAAACGATGGGTTCCTTTTAACGGAGTAACCCGAAGGTAAGCCTTGTCGCCGACTTCATAAGTCATGAGTTTATGTCTACGATCATATTGGCTATTTTGACAAGATTGGGTTGTTTTCAATTTCTCACGAAATAACGCGAACCTGTTCTTCTGCTTCCTGAATCATATTCGGGCCAAAGAGTTGTCTTTCCCTGGTTTCTGACCAGTTAAGAGGCGTTCGACATTTTCGTCCATAGAGAACTTTGAAAGGAGCCTTTCCCAAGCTAGATTGATAACTATTGTTATAAGCAAACTCCACGAATGGAAGGCAATTCTCCCAACCCATTCCAAACGAGATGACAGAAGCTCGGAGCATATCTTCCAGAATTTGATTGACTCGCTCTACTTGACCACTTGATTGAGGATGGAAGGCGGTGCTAAAAGAGAGACGAGTTCCCATAGCATTTTGGAAACTTTCCCAAAATCGAGAGGTGAAAAGACTCCCACGGTCTGAGTTAATTTCCAATGGAACACCATGAAGAGACACTATTCAGGAGATGTATAAGTCGGCTAGATGGCTAGCGGTGATACTCTCACGAACAGGTAGAAAGTGGGCTACTTTGGAAAGTCGGTCGATCACGACAAAGATGGCATTATTCCCTCTCTTGGTCCTGGGAAACCCAGTGATGAAATCCATACTGACTTTATCCCATTTCCACTCAGGAATAGCCAAAGGTTGAAGGGTGCCACCAGGCCGTTGATGCTCTGCCTTAACACAACGACAAACGTCGCAATTAGCAATGTATTGAGCGATTTCTCTCTTCATACTAGTCCACCAAAACCTCTGGCGTAGGTCTTGATACATTTTAGTACTACCGGGATGAATGGTGAGAGGGGATTCATGAGCTTCCTTAAGGATCAGCCGCCTCAGGTTTCGTGCCTTTGGAACCACTAGGCGATTTCCAAAGTATACGACACCTTGATCATCAATGGAGAAACAATTCGCGACTCCTTTCTTAATGCTTCTCTTAATACGGGAGGTTCCTGGATCTACCTTCTGTGCCTTGATGATCTGATCCGTAAGGGTAGGTTTCGCCACCAGTGTGGATAGGAATCCTCGAGGAATAATGTGAAGATTGAGCTTACAAAATTCCTCGTGGAGAAGTGGTTGACTTTGTTCTAACATCATGTTGTTACAATAGGACTTACGACTTAGTGCATCAGCCATGACATTGGCTTTGCCCGGGGTGTAAGTTATTCCTAAGTCGTAATCCGAGATCAACTCGACCCAACGTCTTTGCCTGAGATTCAAATCTGGTTGGGTGAAGATATATTTCAAACTTTGGTGATCGGTGAAGATCTCGCAACGATTACCAAGGAGGTAATGTCGCCAAGTTTTGAGGGCATGGACTACAGCTGCAAGCTCTAGATCATGTGTGGGATAGTTTTCCTCATGTGGGTGTAATTGTCGTGAAGCATAGGCAATTACCTGACGATCCTCCATGAGTATGCAACCTAGTCCTTGGAGAAATCTGGTGGTACCAGTATGGGAGCAGATGTCAGGCGTCTTTTCAGTTCCTGAAAGCTGAACTCGCACTGTGGAGTCCACTCAAACTTTTTATCTTTCTTGAGGAGTTCAGTTAGAGGATTAGCAACCTTCGAGAAATTCTCGACGAAGCGGCGGCAATAGCTCGCTAAGCCAAGGAAGCTCCGAACTTGCTTGATCGTCTCAGGTGGAGTCCAATCAAGGACAGCTTGAACTCGCTTGGGATTGATAGCAATACCCTTACCAGAGATTACATGGCCTAGATAGGTCACTTCTGGCAACCAAAATTCACACTTGGAGAATTTGGCATAAAGGTGATGCTCTCGAAGTTTCATCAATACCAACCTTAGATGTTCGGCATGTTCCTCTTCATTCTTGGAGTAGATGAGTATGTCATCGAGGTATACTACGACGAATTTATCCAAATACTCCATGAAGACCGAATTCATTAACCGGGAGAAGGTGGCTAGGGCATTGGTTAAACCGAAGGACATAACGATGTACTCGTATTGGCCATAACGAGTAACAAACGTCGTTTTGGGAATGTCCCCGTTTCTGATTTTGATTTGATGGTAGCCCAACCTCAAATCCATCTTGGAAAAGACCGAGGACCCAGTGAGCTGGTCATACAGATCGTTGATCCTGGGAAGCGGATACTTATTCTTGATGGTAACCAAGTTGACAGGTCGGTAATCTACAACCATTCGATCCGTTCCATCCTTCTTGACGAAGAGGACGGGGCAAGCCCAAGGAGAGGAACTAGGATGGATGAAATCCTTTTTCAAGGACTCATCGAGTTGGTTCTTAAGCTCGGCTAGTTCTAAGGGTGCCATCTTGTAGGGTCTTCTAGAAATTGGAACGGTTCCTAGAACAAGGTCTATCACAAACTCGACATCCCTGTCAGGTGGAACACCTGGCAGTTCTTCTGGAAAGACATCCGAAAAGTCTCAGACTACCGGAACATCTTCAAGGTTTGGAAGGGGGTTGGCACTTAGGGAGTAAAGCTGGCGCTTGGCCACTCGAGTTAAGACATTGACTGTCTTGCCCGATGGGTGAGTAAGTTGAACGGTTCTAGTGGCACAATCAATCTTAGCATAATGAGCTAACATCCAGTCCATACCCAAAATGATGTTTATGTCCGAGGACTTGAGAGCTATTAAGGATGCAAGGAAGACAAGTCTATCGACAAGAATTTCGTTCCCATGGCTTACTCTAGAAGTTTGCCATCTAGAGCCAAGGGTTTGAATTTCCATGGTAGAGGCCATGTCACAGAATGTCGTGTTATGCAATCGAGCATAGTTCTCGGATATGAATGAATGAGATGCTCCAGTATCAAAAAGAACAGATGCCGGATGGCAGTTAATAAGGAGCGTACCAAGGACGACGTTAGGATCCTCATGAGCCTCCTCGGCTGAAACATAGTTGACATGGCCACGTGTAGTAGTGACTGGCTTGGCGTAGAATGTCTTTCCCGCTGGCTTACCACGGCCAACGGACTTTCCAGTCTGATTGGGGTTGTTGTTCTAAGGACACTCTCGGCTATAGTGACCCGGCTCTCCACACTTGAAGCATGTCACCACATTGGGGCGTGGAGCAGCATTAGCAACGGGGCCACCATAGGGCTTGGGCGGTGCAAACTGCTGGTTGGGACGAGGCGCCTCAAAGGATGGCCTTGGAATAAACCTGGGTGGCAGTGCCGTGCTTGGAATCCACACCCGGCACTTCTGAGCTCCCGAGCCGGATGAAGAGCCAAAATCACGGGAGTGCTTGCGTGAAGCGTCATAATCAGTCTGGCCTGTCTCAGCGCTGATGGCTTTATTGACCAGCTTCTGAAAGGATGTGCACTCGTGCATACGAAGATCGCGGCGAAGCTCAGGGCTAAGTCCCTTGCGGAACCTTGCCTGCTTCTTAGCGTTGGTAGATACCTCTTCAGGGGCAAAACGTGCCAGATTCCCAAATGCACGACTATATGCATCCATAGTCAGTCTTCCTTGGGTGAAATTGCAGAACTCCTCCCTCTTGCAATCTATGAGACCTTCCGGAATGTGATGCTCACGGAAATCCTCACTGAATTCAGCCCAAGTAGTAATTTGGCCGACCGGGCGCATAGCTTCGAAGTTTTCCCACCAAAGGCTACCAGGGCCTTCAAGGTGATAGGCACCATAAGTAACCTTGTCGGCTTTGGCTACGTTGGCAGAACGTAGCTTGTGGGTGATGCTGCGAAGCTAGTCATCCGCGTCGAGGGGCTCGACGGAATGGTTAAACTTTGGTGGGTACAGCTTGATAAAGTCATTGATTGACACCAAGTCATTTCGCGGATGGCGTGTAGTGTTCTGCTCAATTTGCTCTAGTAAGCGGTTAGTCTCACGCTTGTTTCTTTCCGCCTCCAGCATCACCTCGGCCAGAGAGGGCGGGTGAGGCAGATTTTCACCCCTAGCTGCACTGGCTTCCCCCTGCTTCGGGGCAGCAGGGTTGCTGCGGGTGTTGACCATCCTAGGAGAAAACAAGACAACGGTTTAGATAAGGATGGCTCAAACTTAGCAAGGAAGTGCAGAATGTAATGGATAACACGGAATGCAGAGATGTTCATCCGTATGTCATGGTAATATAAAACTTCCATATATGTACCAACGGTCATACACATCATACATAATTTAGTACAAGCCCAAGCTACAGTACAACTATGATGAAAGACGTTACATCTCATCGGAGGCATTCCAAGCTCCTATACATTATTTTTCTACACCTCCGGAATTGATTACACACAAAGTCATATTCCATAAGTCACGCAGGACAGTGGAGATACAACTATTACAATACTGGTGATACTACTACTAACTCAGACAGCTCCGTAGTAGTCCTCATAGAAGTCACCTCATAGCCTGGAAGTTCAACGTGATCATCCGGGAATAGCCGGCCCTGAGGAGCTTGTGGACCAAAGGGGCTAGGATGAGGTCTTGGACCAACAAACGGTGGCCTGCGGGGACCACGGGGTGGGGTGATGCCTCCCACATCACGCCAATCCACCATGTCTGGCAGAGCAGATCTCACAGGATACAGATCCCTTGTATCCATACATCTAGCTTGCACCGCAGGTGCAAACCGAGTCAATGTGGCCCAATGATCAGCACGGATATTGAAAAGCTCCAGCCTCAAGGCCCGATTCTCTCGGTCCTTATCTTCGAGCATCTCGGCAGTGGTATGAGTTAATGAGTCCTCCTGAGTGGAGTCAGCATAGATAGCCTGAAGATACCCTTGCGCTCCCGGAAGTGAAGCTGGCATGTAACGGAAGTCGGTGTTCCAAAGTAGGCCAGTCCGGACTCGCATGATGGTCATCATGGAATAGGCAGCATCCTGCACAGCCATCTCAATAGTAAACCCGAGTCCATAGGAACAGTGGAGGGGCTCAGTAGATCCAGGATAAGAAGGACATATCCTGAGGGTGCAGAAATATTGGCTTTGATTAAAGTCTCGGAACTACTCTTCGACATGTATTCGGGATACCAACGGTAACCCGTATGGATCATTACCCGTACTAACATAGCAGTATGACCGGGCACGTCGAGGCACCGGGTCAGGCAAACCACTTGGTTTTGAGCACGAGTGGCCATCTAAAAGCACAACCACAATGCAAAGACATTAGAATTTCTAGGGAAAATTGGACAGCATAACGGCTGTAAATGCTCAGAAAAAGATTTGAGACATCCACAACAGTTTGCAATACCACTCAACAACATCATATCAAGGTTCTGATTCAACTGGCAACATACTAAAAGTAGTAGAAACTGTACCGAGGCTTGTAACAACAATCCTATAAGCTACTACGGATTAGTAACATGTGAACCTGATAGAAGAAGAGAGCCTAGTCCTTAACCCACATTGAATGAGAAGTGACTGACTCAGATCAGAGGGCATAAGGTAAAGGAGTAAAAGAGCCTTATGTTCCCTCCCAAAATCAATTCCCCTACATATAACTAAAGCATTTCTAGACTCGACATCGACCAGTTTGGCTCAACGAACCTACAGGCAGTCCGACTCTGATACCAATGCTGTCAGGACCCCGATTCCAAGCCACATCGATCTAGCCGGT
This sequence comes from Triticum aestivum, assembly GCF_018294505.1. Lineage (NCBI taxonomy): Eukaryota > Viridiplantae > Streptophyta > Magnoliopsida > Poales > Poaceae > Triticum > Triticum aestivum. Next base: position 594,893,770 of record NC_057797.1, read on the forward strand.
AACACCTCATATCACTTTGCAGCCTCACGCACGGTATCCCACGGGTGTCGCCTTACCATGGCCCGGGACCGTTTGCGCCTTTTGGCTCACGTATATGATAGTGTCGCTAGCATCCATATGACAGAGAACCCGGGCCGACATGGCTAGTCGTGAACCCAAAGCGGCACAGACCTATGGAGACAGGCATACATGAATCACATCGAGCATGTCGGTCATCAGCGAGTGATTCCGGGCTGTAGCACTGGGCTAACAGGACTCCGAGGAACCCGGGCTGTAGCAGGCTAGGCAAGACTCCAGATGTCACCACGTGACATTTCCCCAAAGGGACAGACATAGGAACGACGTGAAACACATGTCGGCCAGTCAAGTGTCCTGAGCAGTAGTGCTGGGCTAGCAGGACTCCGGTGAACCGGGCTGTAGCGGACTACTATGGCTCGAGGAACACTAGACTACATTTCCCCATAAGAAAGGCTGCCAAGGATAAACAACTAGATTGTCGGATCCCACTCATACCAAGCATTTCAATCATACACTCAATATGCCCGGTATGAATACATACAACATGGCATCACAACAAAACTCTACAACTCAAGTACTTTATTTAAAGGCTCCAGAGAGCCATACATAACATGTTCATACAGATAGGGGTCACATGACCCGACACTCAAGTCATACAATCATATAAGCACAAGCAGAAGCAACTAGTCAGAGTACAGACACTAGAAAGAAAGAAGGCTTCTCGAAGCCTGTCTATCTACATAGGGCCCTCCATGGCCAGGATCACCACCTGGGTGGCTAGTCACTCGTCGACGTCAAGGTCTATGTAGAACCCATCGGAGGGGGATGTGTTGTCGTCTAAAAACAGTAGTTTAGCAAACATGAGTACAAAGGCACTCAGCAAGTCTTACAACAAAACCTACTATACATGCTCATTCTCAAGAAGGTGGTGGGGTTATTGCAGCAAGCCAGCTTTGACTCTTGGCTAAGCTATCCTATGGAAATCCACTAGTAAAATAGTTTTTGCACACGAGTCCACTACTCACCAACACAATACTCCATCGGGGATCCTCTCTCGTCATCCTACGAGAGGGCCATCCTCGGTACTCACACTTGTCTTGAGTCTTTTAGTAGTAACCATTAACTTGTCTATGAACTGTATAGGCAACCAAGTAGTCCTTTACCGCGGACGCGGCTATTCGAATAGATGATGTTAACCCTGCAGGGGTATACTTCTTCATACACGCATTCACCACTTACCACCGCTTACACGACATGTACTCAGCAACCTTCAAGCGGAAGCCCAACGAGGGTGTCGACCACGGCCTACCTAAACACTTAAGTCCCTAGACCAGGTTTATCGCCTATCCAGGTTTCATCCGCAGGGAGTCCGGCCGAGGTTTCCACATACGGCCCCGAACGATGTGAACAGGGTCCCGAGACGCCAAACAGGCGCCCGGCAATACCCGGCCATGGTGTATCTATGCAACATAGCCCACCCCTAGGGTCAGCGCTATGCACGGCCGCCAACACATAACCTACAAACACCAGAAACTATTTGCAACTCCTGGACAGAGTACTAGGGTGATTAAGAAGCCGAGAGGGTCCATTGGTTTCGGGCCCAACGTATGGTAGTAACTGCATCTTAAATCACACATACAGATCTCAGTTCTTATGGACGGCCTCAATTAAACAACCCACCATCTACTCCTACATGGCCTCTCATTGATACCTTTACCAAAACATGTTCAACACATCCCTCACATTACCGACATAATCATATCACTCTAGCCCATCACCCAGATGAACCAGACCTGACACAACTCTAAGCATAGCAGGCATAGCAAGGTAGGAATCACATACATGGCTCAATCAACTCCTACACATGCTAGTGGGTTTCATCTAGTTACTATGGCAATGACAGGTCATGTAGAGGATAAGGGTTCAACTACCGTAGCACACAGCAGTTTGAATCACGTTGTCTTAATGCAGTAAACAAGAGCAGAAGCGATAACATGGGTTTGTATCGGAATGATCAATGGGTTGCTTGCCTGTTGTAGTGGTAGTAGGGTACTGCCCTTCAGACGGATACTCGGGGTTATCCTCGGAGGCAGAACCTACCACGAAAGATACACCGAACATAATCAACACATGACAATATGCAACAGTATGATGCATGCTATGACATGGCAAAATGAATGTGTCTTGGCCTAATGCAAGCTAAAACAGGATGGAATGAACTCATTGGAATCAAAGATTCAAATGTTAGCCTTATTAGTGCATTTTCTTATTCTGGTTAAACAGTAAGGTTAACTTGTTTTTTCATGCGTGAAACCATTACAGATGGATAGATTGAATTTTTCTGATCATTTTTCATATATAACTTGTTTGATTTGGAGCTATGGTTGATTTTCTATGATTTTTAGAAGTTTTGGCTATTTTCTGGAATTTCCTATTAAAGAATAAATCCAGTAACTGAATTAATGCGTCAGCATGACATAGCTGTGACGTCAGCGGTCAACTGGTTCGGCCAGGTCAAACCTGACTGGTGGGCCCTGTCTGTCAGTGACTCAGCTAATTATCAGAATTAAATTATCAGTGGGGCCTGGGCCCACATGTCAGTGACTAAACTAATTAAATTTAGTTAAAACTAATCCTAAACTAATTAGCAGACCGGCCCCACCTGTCATAGACTCAGGGGGGGTCAACCTGGGCCCACACAGGGGTCAAACAGAGTCAAACTCGCCGGCGTCTAGCCGCCGACGAGGCCAGATGCGGCGGAGCAGTGCGGGATTTGCACTCCGGCGACCAAATGGGCGGCGGAGACTATCTACGTGATGCGGGGAGGAAGCCGCGTCGAGTGGTGGCAGTGGGTGGAGCTGGGGTGGTTGGAAACGTCACCAACAACGAGTTTGGTGGCGGCCGGAGCTCGGGTGAGGTCGAGCTAGTCGCTAGGGGGCACGGTGAGGGGCGTGCGGGGGTGCTACGGGCTCCTGCGAGTGCGTGGAAGCCGAAGGCGTGCTCGGTGGCGTCCCAACGTGGCTATGGCCACGACGGTGACGTGCGGTGGCGGCGGCGAGCTTCGGCTTTGATGGCAGAGGTGGTTAGAGGACGCGGATGAGCGCGGGGAGAGGGGGAAACGGTGGCGGAGCTCACAACGGTTGCAGGGGAGGGAACGGCGAGCTTGGGGAAGGGCTGGAGCGAGCGGGGCGGCGAATAGGATCTCCGGTGACGGAGTTGAGGACGAGCTCGGTGCAGCGTCTCCGGGGCAAGCAAGCGCTCGGGGTTCGACCTACTTGATGTAGTCGACGACGGCGGAGCTTCCTGGCATGACAGGGCAACGAATGGACGGTGGTGGCTGCGGTGAAGCTTGTCGGCGGCGACGGCTGCGCTCGGCAGGAAGATGGGGAGAGAGCCAGAGAGGGGGAGAGGCCACGGGGAGAGTGGGAAGAAAGTGAGGGAGACGTGGGGGTCGGCGTGGCACTCGTGGACGCCTCCAGGGCGTCGGCGGAAGCAGGAGGTGGCCGGCGTGTGGCCGCGGGCGCCGGCCACGCGCTCCTCGTCCTCCTGGCGAGAGGAGGGGGACGACCGGCATAAGCTAGTGGACTGGGCTGAGCCGGGTGGGCTGGTGGGCTGCGCCAGGTAAGTCCCTGTTCTTTCTCTCCTTTTCTATTTTATTTATTTATTTATTATTTCTGTAACTTCAGGGCTTTATTAAAAATGCCAGGGCATTACCATAAATCATAAAATTAATCATGGCCACTGCTTAGAATATATTCAGCAGCAAACATTTTAGTTTATGATTATTTGAGCATTTAAAATATTTTATAGCATTTAAATGCCCAAATGCAAATACCATAAGGATTAATTCAATGACCTTAGATGTCCTAGAAAAAATGTGCACCATTTTTGTCAAAGGTTTTAACCCAAAAAAAAGGGTGGGCTTTTTAGAAGGGCATTTCAGGTTCATTGAAAAAGTTTTTAGTAAACCCTAGTTGTTCCAGGGGGGGTGTTGGGGGTTCTGTCATCCCCATTTCAAATTTAAAAGGAATTAAACATGATGCACACTCTAATTCTTGAACTAGCTAGGGTGTGACACTTAAGGACTAGCTACGCCCGGATTCCCGATCCCTCCAAGCCGGATACCCACGGAGGGGAGGATGTCACTCAAAGCCTGAACCCAGAATCAGGCAGCGGGCCAAATTTACCGGAAAACATCCAAGAATCCAAACTTTCGAGTTTGGAAACTCCTTGGCCACTGAGCCTCAGATTGGGTGAGGATTCAGATCCAATTCCACCCACCCACCCAAACATACGCGATCTATCCCAAATTAGGCAAGAGCCCGCAGAAATAGTACACCATTACCGGGTCAGATTCCTCCTGGTCAAGAACAGGATAAAGGACTGCCGCGAGGAAGACGCAATTTCACTCTTCTGCAATAATTGCACGGACAAGGGAATCCTCAACGCCATAAGTCATCGCGAAATTACACGCTTTGCCGACTTGGTGTCCATAGTACGAAAGTATTGTGCGATGGAAAGCGCCTGGAAAACCGAAATAAAATTTTGGGATAATCCAGCCCTGAATACAAACCCAGTCCGATATAAAAGGGTGCATTATCACAATACACCTGGGTTAACTACCAAAAAGCAAAAGCCCTCTACGGGGCAAGGAACCGTACTGGAGGGATGGCTCAACGGACCCTGCAATATTCATAGTACAACAGATGCGATACCAATGCACAACCTTAGAGCATGCTGGATACTCCGGCAGGTGGCCAAAAGTGGTGAGGATCTACTCCTCCCAAAAACCACAGAGCACCACCCCGAGGACAACAGTACGGTCTTAATGGTCTTCGAGACCTTCGCGTCAAATAAAAGACGGAAGCGAACACTCCGTAGCACGTCCGAAATCTGCCACATAGCAGAAACAAATCCTTGGAGCGACACGGCTATTACCTTCAATGCCAGTGACGAACCTAAATTCCGAACAGCCCGAGTACCAGCCGCACTGGTCCTCAGTCCAATCGTGGACGGCTTTCGACTCACCAAGGTACTCATGGACGGCGGCAGCGGATTAAACCTCAACTATGAGGAAACTCTTCAAAAGATGGAAATAGACTGGAGCCGCATTAAGCAAAGTAGCACAACCTTTAGAGGAATCATCCCCAGTCGAGAAGCACGCTGTGCCAGAAAAATCACACTAGACGTGGTATTCGGCACGCCAGATAATTACAGGTCTGAAGAAATTACATTCCAAGTGGCCCCATTCAGCAGCGGATACCACGCTCTATTAGGGCGGGAGGAGTTTACAATCTTCCAAGCCATGCGCCATTACGGGTACATGAAGCTCAAAATGCCCGGGCCTAACAGAATCATCACTCTTGTTAGTGATCTGGACATAGCACTCCGCGCCGAAAATAAGACAGCTGCACTGGCCCTGGAGGCACTATCCGAAGCCCTAGCGGTTGAAGAACTAACTGTGTTGCGCTCCACGGTGAACAGGGACAACGTGATACTCGATAAAATATCCAAGTCCACCTCCTTTAAGCCGGCGTACGAAATAGTCAAATTCCAAGTCCATCCAAAGGACCCTGCAAAAACAGCTTCCATCGGGGCACAATTAAACCCTGATGTTGATGCCGCACTGCGAGAGTTCCTACGCGAGAACTGGGACATTTTTGCCTGGCACCCTTCAGACATGCCAGGAATCCCACGCAGGCTGGCTGAACACAGCCTAAATATCCTAAAAGGATTCAAGCCAGTCAAGCAGGCTCTTCGACGTTTCTCCGAGCCTAAAATACAAGCCATGGGAGAGGAACTAGCCAAGCTATTGGAGGCCAGATTCATCAGAGACATAAAACATCTGGACTGGCTAGCAAACCTGGTGATGGTGCCAAAGAAGGACAAATCCTGGCTCTTGTGCGTCGATTTTAAGGACCTTAATAAGGCCTGCCCAAAGGATCCCTTCCCCCTCCCCCGCATCGATCAAATCATCGATGCTACCGCAAGACACGATTCATTGTGTTTCCTCGAGGCATACTCCGGCTACCATCAAATCAAAATGGTAGAGCCAGACCAAGCCGCAACGGCATTCATCACACCATACGGCCCATTCTGCTTCAACACAATGCCCTTCGGGCTAAAAAAACACCGGTGCAACATATCAGCGCATGATTCAGACATGCCTGGCAAACCAGATCGGCAAAACAGTGGAGGCATACGTGGATGACGTGGTCGTTAAAACCAAGCATGTCGAAACCCTAGTAGATGACTTGAGGGTCACATTCGACAACCTCCGAACATATGATATCAAGCTCAATCCGGAAAAATGCGTTTTCGGCGTACCAGCAGGAAAGCTCCTAGGATTCATCGTCTCCAGTAGAGGTATTGAAGCTAATCCGGCCAAAATCTGAGCGTTGTCATAGTTGGCTGCCCCAACTGACCTCACACAAATACAAAAATTAACTCAATGCGTAGCGGCTCTAAGCCGCTTTATCTCCCGTTTGGGAGAAAAGGCATTACCCCTTTATCGCCTCCTCCGGCGCACCGAACACTCTGAGTGGACGGACGCCGCCACGGCCGGACTAAACGAAAAAAAAGCTATATTGGCAACAAACCCAGTCCTGGCTGCGCCAAACACTGGTGAACCAATGCTATTATACATTGCGGCAACTCATCAAGTAGTAAGCGCAGTGCTTGTCGTCGAGCGAGAAGCGGACGGACACAAATTTCCCCTTCAAAAGCCGGTTTACTACGTGTCCACAGTCCTTACCCCATTCAAATCACGGTACCCGCATTATCAAAAGATAGCGTACGCGGTATTTATGGCATCCCGGAAGCTGCGACACTACTTTCAAGAGTGTTCGATAACGGTAGCCTCGGAAGTACCACTTAACGATATTATAAACAACCGCGACGCGATGGGCCGGATTGCCAAATGGGCCATTGAGCTCCTCCTGTTCGACATAACTTACAAACCACGGCGAGCTATTAAATCGCAAGTTTTGGCTAACTTCGTCGCTGAATGGACGGAAGCCGAACTCCCTAAAGAGTACGGCACATATTCAAACTAGATCATGCACTTCGACGGCTCCAAAATGTTGGCTGGTCTGGGGGCCGGCATCGTTTTGACGTCCCCAACAGGAGACACCATTCAATACGTACTGTAGATAATGTATACAGACTCCAACAATGCAGCCGAATATGAGGCCCTTCTCCATGGTCTCCGGATGGCAGTATCCATGGGCATTCAACGCCTAGAGGTGCGCGGGGATTCAAACCTTGCGATATCCCAAATAAATGGAGACTTTGATGCCAAGGATCCAAAAAAGGCCTCTTATCGCGATGTCGTCCTAAAAATGTCAGCCCGGTTCGAAGGGCTCGAATTTCACCATGTGGCTTGGGAAAACAATCAGGCGGCGGTCATCCTCGCCCGCATTGGCGCCAAACGCAACACGGTCCCTCCCAACATTTTTCTGGAAAGGATTTTCAAGCCATCCATAGCATGGGAAGGGGACACCGGTAACAACAGTCCGGACCCGGCCAAAATACCCGATACCGAACTCCCCGACACAATCGGAGGCTCCGCCACCGAAATAACACAACCCACGAAATAATGGCCATTATTGCCCCGTGGACAGAACCATTCCTGGCCTACTTAACTAGACAGGAACTCCCGGAGGACCAAGAGGTACGCTGCATAGTGCAGCGATCAAAGGCCTACAGGGTCCACGAGGGAGAATTGTACAAAAAAAGCGCTACCGGAGTCCTTCAACGGTGCATCTCCGAAGAGGAAGGATGGAACCTTTTGGCAGAAATTCATGCCGGGCTCGGCGGTCATCACGCTGTAGCCCGGGCTCTTGTGAGCAAGGCCTTCTGTATAGGATTCTATTGGCCAACGGCCCGGGCAGACGCATAGGACTTAGTCCAGCGTTGCGCCGGTTGCCAGCTCTTTGCCAATCAAAGCCATATGCCACCCACCGCCCTCTGAAGAATCCCCATTACATGGCCCTTTGCGGTCTAGGGGCTTGACATGGTTGGACCCCTTAAAGGTGGAACCCACAAGAAAAAAATACTTATTGGTCATGGTGGATAAATTCACCAAATGGATAGAGGCCAAACCGGTTAAAATAGCCGAATCCGGACCGGTGATAGATTTCATATCCGGGGTTGTACATCGCTATGGCGTCCCCCACAGCATCATCACTGATAACGGCACGAACTTCACGGCCGACGAGGTAAAACTCTGGTGCAGCAAAATGGGCATCAAGCTCGATTATGCTTCAGTCTACCACCCACAAACCAACGGTCAAGTCGAACGAGCAAATGGTCTTATAATGAGCGGCATTAAACCCAGACTAGTGTGCTCCTTAACAGAGTCTGACACGCACTGGGTAGAGGAGCTCGACTCCATACTCTGGGGGTTGCGGACCATGCTGAATCGTAGTACTGGATATGCACCATTTTTTATGGTGTACGGCGCAGAGGCAGTCCTGCCCTGTGACATAATTCATGACTCACCTCGAGTGCGCATGTACGAAGAAAGAGAAGCTGAGCTCGATCGGCAGGACAGTCTGGACACCTTGGAGGAAGAGCGCAACATAGCCAAAGCCCGTTCCACATTTTACCAGCAACAGGCTCGCAGATACCAAAGCAGAGAAGTACGAGCCAAAACTTATAACGTTGGCGAACTTGTTCTCTAGCTGTCGGATAAGAAAAAGAACAAGCTAGAGCCCAAATGGGAAGGTCCCTTCATCATCGACCAAGTTCTGACAGGCGGAGCGTACCAACTGTGGGATGCATCGACTAGTCGACTCGAGCCGAACCCATGGAATGCAGCCAGGCTCCAAGATTCTACGCCTAGCACCGGACTTCATGTTAGTCCCCTCCCTTTGTCCATTTTCTGCATATGCATCGTCTGTCTTGTTTCCCTTTCTTTCTTTTATTCCTCTAGGCCTTCAAGGGTCACCTTGTGCATCACTTGTACATTACAGAGGTGCTAGACGCACTATCTACACCTGGGGGCTTCTTTCACAGAAGCTTAAGTTATTTACCTGGGCATCACGCCCAACACATGCGTTATACTTTCGCATGTACCTTTTTTCACCATTATATGCATCGATATGACTTAAGTTTTGGCCAAGATGGGTTGCCTGGCTCTTCTATTTATGCCCTACGTTCCCGTTAGTTCGGCTAGGGCATACGGGGAGCACCTCTGCGATTGTTACCACCGGGTCAGACGGACGTGTACCTCAGACTGGGTGAAGCCGAAAGATAGCGTTCTTAAGAGAATACTCGGTCGGTGAACAAAAGATGACTTTTATTTATTAACCATATCTGCCCCCAAACATTTTTACTTCGCTTCTTGTCGCAGTCCGGACATGCACTTTAGGGCATGCCTACCCAGGGAAAGGAACCCTTAACGGAACTATTCTCTCTGGAAGATGTTTCTTACTACCCATGTAATATAACATAACTAGTTGGGCACTTGTCTGAAAAAGCACTAATGACCCCTACGCCTGGTCTAAACAAGAATCTCGACCCGAGATTCAAGTGTAGGGTAAGGTGAAGGGGAAACGCAAACTAGTATAATCTTCACGATCCAGTTGCACTCCAATTGAACGTTGATTCGTTCACCATTATTGTCTCGAAGTCTTGCTCTGAGAACTCCAACTAACATGACAACGAGAGGAAAGGAAAGACCCTAAAAGGATGGTTCTTCTCGAAGGTCGAACAACTCAGGATTAACTCACGGAATGAGACATAGCAACATCCCTCGAGCTGAGAGGCGAAGCACACATCCATAGGAATGGAGTGAAGCAGATGACGAAGGTTCACTAGGTAGACCACAATTCCACACCTAAGAGGGTGGTGAACGGTTGTCAACGTAGCGAGGAGTTGAGTTTCCATGATACCATAACGATGCACCTTAGGGAAGGTGACTTGTAGAAATATCCCCTTAAGTGGCAAAAGAATTACCTTTGATTCAGAGATCATTGAGACTCTTTAAACCAGCCTAAGGCAATTCTCGAGCAATCGTTTGGAGGGGGTCGGTAGAATGGCATACTCGGACTTGGCTGATGTGGATTACCTTGTTGAAGACAACGTAATGGATAAATTTGCTTATCACCAGAAATGGAAGAGACCCAAGGTAGAATGGCACATTGGCGGTGCAAACTGGGAACAAAATGCAAATGCTGGGAATGATTCTGGTAACTGGGGAGAGGCTCAACAATAGAGAGTTATTCCACTATTGGAATGGTTATAGCATAACCGAGGAAATTGAGAGCGCTATACAGTTAATGCCGATGATCAAACCTAGCACTTGCGCGTGCTCTCAAGAACTTGAGCAATTCCATAATCATCAAGGTTTTACCAACATCCGTGTCAAGGGTCCGGTAACACAACTTACTACCATGATGAAGGGTGATGGAGGATGCAGATGCAAGGAAGATAACACCTTCTCAGATTTCACCCTTGGCGGGGCCAAGGAAATAAAATCTGGATGATCGACCGAGAGACATTTAGCACTCCGCTTCTAATGTTCTCCTTGATGTGCTAGCGTAATCCACCCATAGATATGGTTTGATATCTAGAACATCAAGTAAAAAGGTCGGACTTCGGGAGCACAAAAATCCATAAGGAACAACTACTAGAATAAGTCCTACAAGATCCTTATGGGGAGGTGGCCAACTTCCTCAAACAAGATACTATAATAATAGGTCTACCGGATGGGTGTGTTGGCCACGACATCCACCTTACCGGTTATCGAGAGACCAATATTATAGTTCTTGGGGAAATGTTCCAACCATCATATCTGCCTGAGATTCAGATCGGGTTGGTGTCAGGATATTCCAGGCTCATCGAGTCTAGGAAGAAAAATGAAAGTTTGCAACACAAATCGACGAGATGACGTTGCGGGATTCTTGGGAGATGAACTACGATAGCAAGCTCCAAAACATGAGCTGGTTCTGCTACAAACATGTGAACACGTTGTCCCAGACAAGCATGACCACGTGGTAGTCTTACAATAAAACACTACCGAGTTCTGGTTGGGAACCATCACCGTGGTTAACGAAGTCCTTGCATAAGTCATATGATTAGCTCTTATGAAGGAACTTCTTCTCCTTGAACAAATCAATCAGTGGCTTGGTGTGCTCGGGACACATATGGAATGAAGGTTGCAAGTCTCCAGACCACAGAATACTTCGCACGTGTGCATGACTGACTTGCGATGATTCCAGAGGAAGCAATATTGACTTTCTCGAGTCCACGGCGGCAACTTGCATCAAATGCACATGAACTAGAGGAAGTCACTTCTTACATCCGAACATATGCTTCATGAGCTAGCATGAACAAATGCTTTCAAAAGTTTCCAACACTAGCTTAATGTTCAGCAAAATTATGGAGAAGACAAGGATGTTGTCAATGGGCACAACAACAATTCATCTGGGTTTCCTTTCAAAAGGAATTCCATAGTTAAGTGAACAAGTCATAGCATTGGTCAGACCCAAAAGATGTAATGGTGTATGCTCGAGGGATCAACCACGATTAAGACAACATTATGAACATCGTTGGTACTGATTTGATTTGACGATAGCCCACACTCAAATCAAAGGATTGATAAGACAATAGGTCCAGCAACTGATCACAGGGACCAATCGATGAAGATATCATCTTTCTTCAATACACACTACACAAGAATATCCCTTTGGAACGAACTAAGTCAGACAAGCTTTTATCTTCCAACTCTCCAAGTTGTTGTCCAGCTTAACCAACTAGCTCAGGGATATCTAACACCGATTCTTGGAGAGAAGGTGGTTCGTAAGAAACCAACTTGATCACGAGCTCAACATAACGGTCAGGTGACGACCTGGTGATACTTCCGAGAAGACATTCAGAAAATCACGAACCACCGGTATGTTACTAAGCTCGAGAACAATCTCGCTTTTGAGGGCAAGACGATATGATGAAATGAGTGAGGACTTGACAAGATCCTAACTCATCAATCGAAGGGTGCACCGAAATAAGGACTAGGTAGCACGATCAGTCTTAGAAGGCTGATTCAAAAACCAACACGCTAAGAATGAAATTATTATCCTTTAACTACCAAGCAACGAGGTTGCTGGGAGTATTGATTTCACACATCACAATTCATTTGTCGGTATTCCGGTTGCAATAACACAGGAACCGAGGGATGAACAATGATGGCAAGAAGTATCACTGTACCAAGGGTTCATAGGATGGTGTGCAATTCCTATAACAATCCCGATATAAAAGATGGTAATACTCCAAGGTAGAGCAGAACAAAAGCTAAATTAGCAATTTGTTCTGTGGAGCACAACTTCTTTGACCCAATCCTGGATATGGAAGAGGTACTGGAGTTTGTTTCTCCTAGTCATTCCGAACTAGAACGGCTTGACGGACCACAAGAATAATGAGCATCGGTGAACACGAATGCACGACATCAACTTGACTATCAACTGCTGGACAAGGGTCAAATACAACTACAGAGGGACAACTCAAAAGAACATATGATTTCCTGAGTTGTGGATGCATGGTTTAGCATGTCGAACGAAGTTCAACATATTTCTTCCGGATAACCCATGTAGAAAGGTAGAACTGGCAGAGCCACAATATATAATGGAGAACTCATCAAGAGCACTCTGGTTGTGATCGTTCAGTTCAACGAGGAACTTCTGCCATAAGTAGTTCATGGTATTTGGAAGAAGAAGATACCACGGACTTCAAGGATTATCGCAAAGGTTACTAATAACCTAAGGGAGCTAGCAATTACTATCAACATGAAGTAAGTAGGGTGGATCTCGGGTTCAAGAACCCAAGAATAGAATACCTACTAACTAAATGGCATCGCGGGATGCTTTCGATAATGACGGCCAGAATCATCACACTGGGAACACAAAACATGGCTAGACTACTAGATGATCCCCTGAGACACCTAGGGTCATAATAATAACTCCAACATAAAGGTCGAGGCAGTAGAATACCTCAACTCAACAATTAGTGTGATTGAGCTGGCATAAAGGAACATCGAAATCAGAGGGAAAGGATTTGCAAATGCATTAGACTATTTAGAAACCTGGAATGACTCGGACAGCATAACGGCTGTAAATGCTCAAAAGGTTTGGAGACATACTACAAAATGGTGGCATAACCACTCAGAAGCACAATATCAAGGTACCGAGATCAACAATTAACATACGGAAGTAGTAGGAACTGAACTGAGACTTAAATCCAACAATCCTATACGTCTACGGATTAGTAACACGTCATCCTGATAGATAGATGAGAAGACCTAGTTCCTTAACCCCGTAGGAAAGATAAGATGACTCAGATCAGAAGGGCATAAGGTATAAGGAGTAAAAAGAGCCTTACGTTCCATCCACAATCAATTCCCTTATATAACTAAAGAATTTCTAGACTCAACTTCGACCAGTTTGGCTTGGTAATCCTACAGGCAGTCAAGCTCTGATACCAACGCTGTCAGGACCCCGACTCAATGCCACATCGATCTAGCATGTAACACCTCATATCACTTTGCGGCCTCACGCACGGTATTCCCACGGGTGTCGCCTTACCTTTGCCCGGGAACGTTTGCGCCTTTTGGCACACGTATATGATAGTGTTGCTAGCATCCATATGATAAGGAGCCCGGGCTGACATGGCTAGTCGTAAACCCAAAGTGGCACTAACTTACAGGGACAGGCATCCATGACCCAGCATCGAACGTGTCGGTCATCAGCGAGTGAATCCAGGCTGTAGTGCTGGGCTAGCAGGACTCCGGTGAACCGGGCTGTAGCGGGCTAACAGGACTCCGGTATTCATCGCGTGACATTTCCCCGAAGGGACAGACACAGGAACGAAGAAGGACACATGCCGGCCAGCCTAAGTGTTCCGGAGCAGTAGCAAGCTACCATGGCTCAGTGGAAACACTAGGAGACATTTCCCGGTAAGAGAGGCTACTAAGGATAAACAACTAGATAGCCAGATCCCACACATACCAAGCATTTCAATAACATACACATAATATGCTCGATATGTGCAAATACAACATGGCATCACAACATGACTCTACGACTCAAGTATTTATTCAATAGGCTCCGAGGAGCGAGATATTACAAACATGGGTCTCATGACCCAACAATCAGAGCATACAAGTCAAAGCACAAGCAGAAGCTATCATGTCTGAGTATAGACATCTATAAATGAAAAAGGCTGAGAAGCCTGACTATTTATCAGATCCTGCCGAGGGCACAAGATCGTAGCTGAGGTATCAAGCTAAAGGTCGAAGCCCACGTGGAACTACTAGCGAGACCGAAGTCTCTCTGCAAAACATAAAATAGGCAAACGTGAGTACAAATGTACCCAGCAAGACTTACATCAGAACTAACTACATATGCATCATTATCAACAAAGGGATGGTGGGGTTTAACTGCAGCAAGCCAGCTTTGACTCGGTGGCTAACCTAAACTACGACTGCAAGTAACTCCTTTGAGGTGGCGCACACGAGTCCACATATTCACCATATCAATACACCACTATGGATCCGCTCCCGTCTCCCTACGAGAACGCCATCCATAGCACTCACGCTTATCTTGCGTATTTTAGAGTATCCACTTTCACTTGTCTATGAACTGATATAAGCAACCCAGAAGTCCTTTTCCGCGGACACGGCTATTCGAATAGATGATGTTAACCCTGCAGGGGTGTACTTCTTCACACACGCTCTCACCACTTACCGCCGTTTACACGACATGTACTCGGCAACCTTCAAGCGGAAGCCCAACGTGGGTGTCGGCCACGGCCTACCTAAACACTCGAGTCTCTAGTCCAGGTTTATCGCCTATTCGGGTTCCATCCATGAGGAGATCCGGCCGGAGTTTCGCTCACAGCCCCAAACGATGTGAACAGGGTTCCGTGACACCAAACGGGCGCCCGGTTTACCCGGCCACGTGCCTACCGCATCACAGCCCACCCCTACGGTCAGCGCTGCGCACGGCCTCCAGCATACTACAAACACCAGAGACTACTTGCAACTCCTGGACAGAGGACAAGGGTGATCAAGAAGCCGAGAGGGTCCATTGGTTTCGGGCGCAATGCGTGGTAGTAGCTGAATCATGGATCACAAACACAGAACTCAGTTCCTGAGGACGGCTGCAATGAGACAACCCACCATGTACTCCTACATGGCCTCTCACCGCTACCTTTACCAAATCGTGTTCACACACTTAGCTCTTAACAGTAGGACATGTTCACACACCTCTGATTCATCCCTGATGAATCAGACCTGACTCAACTCTAAGCAGTAGCAGGCATGACAAACAAGCATGAATGAGTAGGCACAACAGGGCTCAAACAACTCCTACTCATGCTAGTGGGTTTCATCTATTTACTGTGGCAATGACAGGTCATGCAAAGGATAAAGGGGTTCAGCTACCGCAGCAAGTAACAGATGAATCGGTGTTGTCCTAATGCAGTAAAAGAGAGCAGGAGCGAGAGAGTGGGATTTTATCGGAATGAACAAGGGGGTTTTGCTTGCCTGGCACTTCTGAAGATAACATTGAGTCTTCATCAGTGTCAACGATCACATCATCGGTATCACGTCTATCGAGAGGGGACAAATACCGGCAACACAGAAGGGAACACAATCAATGCAATGCACAATATGACGCATGATCATGACATGGCAAAATGAATGTGTTTTGGGCTAATGCATCTAGCAACAAGTTAAATGGGGTTGGTTTGAATACAAGATTCAAATTCAAACTCCATATGTGATTATTCAAATGACATTTAATTGATTTGTGCTATACAGCAGCTATAAGTTGTTCTAACATGCATGAAAAAGGTACAGATGGATTCCTTGAATTTTTCTGATAATTTTTCATATATAAATTATTTAATTTGGAGTTACGGTTGAATTTCTATGATTTTTAGAAGTTTTAGGCATTTTCTGAAATTTCCTGAATAATAATAAATCCAGAAATGAATTATGGCGTCAGCACCACGTCACTGTGACGTCGGCAGGGTCAACTGGGCTGGCTCGGGTCAAACCTGACGTGTGGGGGCCACACGTCAGTGACACAGGACCTAATCCCGATCAAACCCAGCGCTGACTGGGGTTTGACCAGGGGTGGGGCCCACTGTCAGTGGCCTAGGGGGTTGGTTAGTGCGTCATTAGTGGCTAATGACAGCGCCACGTCACTGGCCACCGGAGTTCGGCCGGCGGCGACCCGAGACGCGGCGGATGTTCACCGGGGTTGCGCTACGGGCGGCGGCTGGACGCGCGAAGGCCACCAGAAGGTAGCCCGTACACGGCCGCACCTAGCTGGCTGCACAAGGGGCCGCGGGGTGGCCGGATACGACGGCGGCGAGCACTTCCGCGGTGGCCGGAGTTCGGGCTGGGGCAGGGACGCGGCTGCAGCACTCGAGCGAGCAAGCGGAGTGGAGAGGCATCCTCCTGGAGGCGCCAGGAGCGTGTCAGTGCCCCTGGTGCGAGCAGGAGAGGCTCGGGAACGCGGGCTCGCCGGCCATGGCGGACGGCGGCCTCGGGTGACCTCGGGGCTACGGCTAGAGGGCGGGAGCAAGCAGGGGGCAGAGGGGAAATGCTCAGGGTCTCACGGTGAGTTTGAGGAGAGGGTCGGCGTGTTCGGGGAGGCGGCGGAGACGGCGAATCGGGCCGGCGATCTTCGATGCCCGTCGGTGAAGATGGCGGCAATGGCGTCACTGCAGGGCTCCTGGTGTTTCTTGGAGCGGTGGGGAGGAAGAGTAGGTCGAGGCAGAGCTTTGGGAGGCGTCGGGGAGACGAGGCGGTGGTGGTGGCCGCGGCGAACGGCGTCGGTGGAAGAGAGAGGGAGCCAGAGAAGGGGGGGAGAAGGCACGGGGAGAGTGCGAGGCCTGGGAGGGTGCATGGCGTCGCGGACGGGGTCCAGGGCGACGAGAGGAAGCAGGAGGTGGCCAGGGGAAGCAGGAGGTGGCCGAGGCCTCTTGGGCGCGTGCCACACCTCGCCTCTGCCTACTGGCAGAGGAAGACGACAGGGGGGGAGTGGAGATGGGCTGGGCCGTGCTGGGCCAGGTAAGTGGGCGCCAGGTAACTTCCTTCTCTCTCTCTCTTTTATTTCTGTTCTGTTTTATTTTGTCAAATTTGTTTTGCCACTGTTTGAATTTTAAAATAATTCAAACAATGCCAGTAACTCCTCTAAATATTTTTATGTTGCTTGATGGACTTTTCCAAAAGCACATAAAATGTTTCAGGGTATTTGGAAATATATTCTATACAAGTTATGAATATAATTCCAAATGCAAATAAAATAATGATTTAAATTCAGTGCCCAAAATATTCCTCAAAATGCTCATTATTTTTGGTTTGGTGCAAAAACCTTTGCCAAATATAACCAACATTATTAAGGCCATTTTGGAAACACTGAATGCAATTTCCAGGGTTCTTTTGCCCTGCTTTTAATTAAAGTTTTGAGGCTTCAACAATCCTCAATTCATGTTTCAGAAATTTAAATATGATGCCTGGATGAAGATGCAACTATTTACAAACAATATTCTAGGGCTGTGACACCTGGCCTAGCGGCCCCTTGTTGGCTAGTTGTCACATCCCTAGTCTGGTATGACCTAGACTAGCTAGTCAGTTGTGCATCATATTTAAATTTCATTTAAATTTGAAATGAGGATTGGTGGAACGCTCAGAATCTTTTTTTAAAATGACCCAAATAAAAATTTCTCCAAAAGGGTCCAAGAAAATGCTCATGTTGCCCTCTGAAAATATTGGACAGAGATAAAAATCAAAACAATATTTTTAGGAGCTCATGGATATTTATCTTGGCCATTTGGATTAAATCGATAAATATTTGCATTGGAAATATATTTCTATATATATGAAATATGGTCCAAAAATTATGTCATTTATAAAGGAGCTCTGGAATAATATATCTAGCTCCTGCAAAAAAATTGGCATAAGGTAATAAATTGATTTAGTATTTTATTAAATCAAAACAAATGTCAGAAAAAAATAGAAAACAGAAATAAAGAAGGAGGGGCTTACCTGGGGCTTCCCCTGCGCAGCCCAGCCGCAGCAGGCCGGCCCAGCCAGCAGGCGGCCCAGCCCACCTGGCCCCCCCTCCTCTGTCGTCTTCCTTCCCGACAGGGGAACGGAGTGTGGCCGGCGCGCGCGCGCCACCGCGCCACGCCTCCTCCCTCCCTGCCTGCCTGTCCTCCCCTCGCCACTCTGGATGGACCACACGTCGCCACGCAGCCGCCCCGGTCCTTTTCCCCTCCCTCTCGCTCATCCCCTCCTCTGGCTCCCCCTCACTCCCACCGAACGCGGCCGCCGCCGCCGACGAGAACCACCACGGCCACAGCCACCCCCTCGCCCCTCGGTTGTGCCCACGAGCTCCGCGACGTCGTCCTCGACCCCCTCACCGAACCACGCCCCGCCGGAAGCCCTGCAGCGTCGACTTCGAGCTCTTCTTCAACCTTCGGCCGCCGGTGACCTCGTCTTCGATTCGCGCCGTCTAGGTCGTCCCCAGGCCCACTGAGCTGCGCTTCGACCTCCCAGTGAGCTCCTCCGTCGTTTCCCCCTAACCCCACGGCCTAGCGCTCGTTGTAGCACCACTTCCCATGATGCCCGAAGCACACCGCCGCACGAACTCGTCGCCGACGAGGCTCCGGTGGCCAATCGGCCCCGTGCATATGCCCGTTGGCTTTGTGGGAGCCTGCAGAACGCGTTGTTGCTACCCGTTGATCCTCCCGTGCACGGTGGCGCCGTTTTCATCGGCGCCCGAACTCCGGCGACCGCCAAAGTCGTCGCCGGCGACGTCTCCGGCCACCCCGAGCTCAACCATCACCACCAAGAGCTGCGGCTCGTTCCCAGGAGCTCGTAGATGCTCTCCGCCTCCCGTTTGGTGGCCGTAACGTGCAAATGCACTTCCTCCGCCGCGCTCGGCCTCGCCGGCTGCTAAACGCCGGCGAGTTGACCAGGTTTGACCCCCCAGGGTCGCTGACCAGTGGGCCCGACCCCCCGTAACCTTTTAATTAAATTAAATTAACCCCTGTTAACCCCCCTGTCACTGACGTGTGGGTCCCACACGTCAGGTTTGACCCTGGACAGGACCACTGACGTCGTGCTGACGTCATGCTGACGCAATTATTTATTTTCTGGAATTAAAATAATTCAGAAAATCCAGAAAATGTTTTAAACTTCAAAAATTCATAACAATTCAAGCGTAGCTCAGATTTAAATAATTTATATATGAAAAATTATCAGAAAAATGCAATCTTTCCATCTGTACTAGTTTCATGCATGACAAACCAACTTATACATGCTGAATATGGGAAAACACATTATGGCATATTAAGAGATTTAATTTAGTAATGCATTTGAACCTTTGGTTCAAATGGACTTCAAACCAAATGTTTACTAGTTGCATTAGCTCAACAGCATCACATCTACATGCCATGTTCATGCATCATATTGTTGCATATGATTGTGTATTGATTGCCGGCACCGTTCCTTCTCGATAGGTCCTACTCCGGAGACGTTCCAGAGTACCTGTCTGTGAAGCAGTGCCTCCCTTGTTGAATTACCAGGCAAGCAAACCCCCTTGTTCATTTCGATAAAACCCTACTCTCTCGCTCCTGCTCTCAGTTATTGCATTAGGACAACAACGATTCATCTGCTACTTTGTGCTGCGGTAGTTGAACCCATTCCTCTGCATGACCTGTCATTGCCACAGTAAATAGTTGAAACCCACTAGCATGTGTAGGAGTTGATTGAAGCCACTGATGTGTTCCTACCATGCTATGCCTGCTATTGCTTAGAGTTGTGTCAGGTCTGGTTCATTGGGAATGAATTGGAGTGTTACGATATGTTCTGATGCTGAGAGTTAAGTGTGTGAACACGATTTGGTAAAGATAGCGGTGAGAGGCCATGTAGGAGTACATGGTGGGTTGTCTCACTGGAACCGTCCTTAAGCACTGAGTTCTATGTATGTTGTCCAATGACTCGATACTACCACACATTGGGCTCCGGGCGCTCCAAGCCCTCTCGACTTATTAATCAACTTGATCTCTGTCCAGGAGTCGCAACTAGTTTCTGGTGTTTGTAGGTAGTGTTAGTAGTCTACCAAGTGGCACCGGCAGGTGGGCTTGGGACAGACTAGGCACCAGTGGCACGGTGTACCAAGCGTAGATCCATCCGGCGAGGTGGGCTTGGGAACCCTGCACACATCGTTTGGGGCCGTGAGTGAAACCCCGGCCGGATCTCCTTGCGGATGGAACCCGAATAGGCGATAAACCTGGATTAGAGTCTTGTGTGGTTAGTCAGGTCGTGGCCGACACCCTCGCCAGGCTTCCGCTTGAAGGTTGCCGAGATACATGACGTGTACATGGCGGTAAGTGGCGAGAGCGTGTGTGAAGAAGTACACCCCTGCAGGGTTAACATGATCTATTCGAATAGCCGGGTCCGCGGTTATGGACTTCTTGGATGCTTACATGGTACATAGACAACTTGAAGTGGATACTATAAAATGCTCAAGACAAGTGTGAGTGCTATGGATGGCCTTCTCGTAGGGAGACGGGGATGAATCCATAGTAGTGTATTGTATGGTGATTAGTGGACTCGTGTACGTTGTTTCACCTCCAGAGTTTCTGGTAGTCGTAGAACAGGATAGCCACAGAGTCAAAGCTGGCTTGCTGCAACTAAACCCCACATTACCCTCTTGATACAAATGCATGTATGATAGGATCTGATGTAAGTCTTGCTGAGTACCTTTGTACTCATGTTGCTTTATTTATGTTTTGCAGCGGAGACTTCGGTCTTACTAGTGTTCTCGTGGACTTCGACTAGTAGCTAGTACCTCAGCTACGATCTTGATCGGATGTTGTAGATAGTCAGGCTCTTCAGCCTTTTTCATTTGTAGATGTCTGTACTCAGACATGTAATGCTTCCGCTTGTTGCTTGATTGCTCTGACTGTTGGGTCATGTGACCCCTGTTTGTAATAATGCTATGATGGCTCTTCTGAGCCTTTATCTATATGAGTTGTTGAGTTATGCTGTGATGCCATGTTGTACAGCACATACTTGCATGTTATGCGTACGTGTAATGTGTATTGCTATGTGTGGGATCTGACTATCTAGTTGTTTATCCTTAGTAGCCTCTCTTACCGGGAAATGTCTCCTAGTGCTTCCACTGAGCCCTGGTAGCTTGCTACTGCTCCGGAACACTTAGGCTGGCCGGCATGTGTCCTTCTTCGATCCTGTGTCTGTCCCTTCGGGGAAATGTCACGCGATGAATACCGGAGTCCTGCTAGCCCGCTACAGCCCGGTTCACCGGAGTCCTGTTAGCCCAGTGCTACAGCCTGGATTCACTCGCTGATGACCGACATGTTCGATGCTGGGTCATGGATGCCTGTCCCTGTAAGTTAGTGCCACTTTGGGTTTACGACTAGCCATGTCAGCCCGGGCTCTTTATCATATGGATGCTAGCGACACCATCATATACGTGTGCCAAAAGGCGCAAACGGTCCCGGGCAAAGGTAAGGCGACACCCGTGGGGATACCGTGCGTGAGGCCGCAAAGTGATATGAGGTGTTACATGCTAGATCGGTGTGGCATTGAGTCGGGGTCCTGACAGCGTTGGTATCAGAGCCTGACTGCCTGTAGGTTTACCAAGCCATACTGGTCGAAGTTGAGTCTAGAAAATCTTTAGTTATGTAAGGGAATTGATTGTGGGTTGGAACGTAAGGCTCTTTTACTCCTTATACCTCATGACCTTCTGATCTGAGTCGCCCTATCTTTCCGACGGGGTTAAGGAACTAGGCTTCTCTTCCGTCTATCAGGATCACGTGTTACTACTCCGTAGTTCCATAGGATTGGTTGATCAGAGTCATACCCCAGTTTCGAGTACTTCCGGTGTAGTCTGTTTAGTACTGTCCCAGAACCTTGAGTGGTGATGTTGAGTTGTTGTACTACCCCATTTTTAGTAGGATGTCTCAATCTGAGCATTTTACTGCCGTTATGCTGCCGGAATTTCCCTAGGAGTTCGAGTGATACTAATCCCTTGTCCTACATTCTACAGTCCATAGTTGATGCTGATTCCGTCGCTGGTTTCGTTTCACCAGGATGTCATCAAGTTCTGTTGTTCGTAGCCAGAACCACGGAGATGGTAGGGATGAGGATCCTCCCGACCCGCCTTCGTTGACAGAGTTCATGCTAGAGATGGAGAGGAACAAGCGTGAGTCTAACCGTTTGTTGGCACGTATCGAGGAGAACACCGCACATCAGTTCAAAGGGTCTGCTACCATTCATGATTTCATTCGCTTGCACCCACCTACCTTTCATCATTCCATCGAGCCACTCGATGCAGATGACTGGCTCCGTAGCATCACTCATAAGCTGTGTTCCGCGAGCGTAGCTGAAGATGACAAGGTCACCTATGCCACATACCACCTGGAAGGTCCTGCTAGTCTTTGGTGGCAGAACTATGAGGCTATGCTTCCAGCTGGCCAGATT
Organism: Triticum aestivum; assembly: GCF_018294505.1. Classification (NCBI taxonomy): domain Eukaryota; kingdom Viridiplantae; phylum Streptophyta; class Magnoliopsida; order Poales; family Poaceae; genus Triticum; species Triticum aestivum. The sequence goes on from NC_057797.1 coordinate 594,916,310, forward strand.
CCTACCTGGAAGGATTTCACTGAGGCTTTTCGCGAGCATCACATTCCCGAAGCCCTCATTGATCGCAAGAGAGAAGAGTTCTGTAGTTTCACCCAGGGTAAGATGGCTGTTGATGCTTATAGCAGAGAGTTCGAGAACCTTGCCCGTTATGCCACAGAAGAAGTGTCCACGGACGCCAAGAAGCAGGCTAGGTTCCGGAAGGGTCTCAACCCCAAGTTGCGTCGTGATCTCCACCTGCATCATTATGATACATTCCAAGCCCTTGTGAACAAGGCCATTAATGCAGAGACAGCTCAGCTCACTTACGAGGAGTCTCGTAAGCACACTCGTGCTTGGGATCTTCCTCCGGTTCTAGCTCTCAGAAGCGCCGGATTTGGGTTCCAAACTCCGCTCTTCCACCCAAATATGTACCGAGGCCATCTTGTGTGGCACCTCATCAAGTTCAGCAGTATGCTCCACCCAGGCCTATTGGTGGACCGCCTTCTAATACAGGTCCACATCCTACCTCCAAGATTTGTTACAAGTGCGGAGAGCCAGGCCACATTGCCCGTCTTTGCACTCAGTCCAGAGTTGCTCCACCCCAGCCCGAGAAGTCTATTGGCCATGGTAAGCCATCACGCAAGATGATCAGTGCCAAGTCAGCTCCCACTGAACATGGACGTGTGCATCACGTCTCAGCTAAAGCCGCTCATGATGATCCAGATGTCGTTCTTGGTACACTCCTTGTCAACTGTCATCCGGCATCGGTTTTGTTCGATACTGGAGCGTCTCATTCCTTCATTTCTGAAAGCTATGCCCGCTTGCACGACATGTCATTTTGTGATATGCCCTCTCCACTACTTATTCAAACTCCTGGATCCAAATGGCAAACTTCTAGGATAAGTTATGGCAATGAAATCCTTGTGGACAGACTTGCATTCCTTGCCTCCTTGATATCTCTCAAGTCTTCGGATATTAACATCATCTTGGGTATGGACTGGATGACAGCTTATCATGCCAAGATTGATTGTTTCACCAGGTCTGTTCAGCTCACACACCCATCTGGCAAGATAGCCATTGTCTCCACTAGAGTTGCAAAGCGTCAGCTCTATTCCCTTAATGCCAGCCCTTCTCCAGACCTTGAAGTTATCCCGGTAGTCCGTGACTTTCCGGATGTCTTTCCAGAGGAACTGCCAGGTGTTCCACCTGACAGAGATGTAGAGTTCGTCATAGACCTTATCCCAGGAACAGCTCCAATCTCCCGGAGACCCTACAAGATGGCACCCTTAGAACTAGCCGAGCTTAAGAAACAACTCGATGAGTCCTTGCAAAAGGGTTTCATCCGTCCTAGTTCTTCTCCTTGGGCTTGCCCCGTCCTCTTCGTCAAGAAGAAAGACGGTACGGACCGGATGGTTGTAGATTATCGTCCCGTTAATTTGGTCACGATAAAGAACAAGTATCCGCTTCCCAGGATCAACGACCTGTATGATCAGCTCGCTGGATCCTCAGTCTTTTCCAAGATGGATTTAAGGTTAGGCTACCATCAAATCAAGATCAGAAATGGGGACATTCCCAAGACAGCTTTTGTCACTCGTTATGGCCAGTACGAGTACACCGTCATGTCCTTTGGTCTAACCAACGCCCCAGCCACATTCTCCCGCTTGATGAACTCGATCTTCATGGAGTACTTAGATAAGTTCGTCGTGGTTTACCTCGATGATATTCTTATCTACTCGAAGAACGAGGAAGAGCATGCCGAACATCTTAGACTTGTGTTAGAAAAACTTAGAGAGCATCGCCTTTATGCCAAGTTCTCCAAGTGTGAATTTTGGTTGTCAGAAGTGACCTACTTAGGTCACGTAATCTCTGGTAAGGGCATTGCTGTCAATCCCGAGAGAGTTCAGGCTGTTCTCGATTGGACTCCACCTGAGACCGTTAAACAAGTTAGGAGTTTCCTTGGTCTAGCCAGCTATTGTCGCCGCTTTGTTGAAAACTTCTCCAAAGTAGCCAAACCCCTCACGGAACTTCTCAAGAAAGATAAAAAGTTTGAGTGGTCCCCACAGTGTGAGTACAGTTTTCAGGAACTGAAAAGACGCCTGACTTCTGCTCCCATACTTGTGCCACCGGATTTCACTAAAGACTTTATTATCTACTGCGATGCCTCACGACAGGGACTAGGTTGCATTCTTATGCAGGATTGTCATGTGATTGCCTATGCATCTCGACAGTTGCATCCACATGAGGAGAATTATCCTACACATGATCTAGAGCTTGCAGCCGTAGTCTATGCACTCAAGACCTGGCGACATTACCTCCTTGGTAAACGTTGCGAGATCTACACCGATCACCAGAGTCTCAAGTATATCTTCACCCAACCAGATTTGAACCTTAGGCAAAGACGTTGGTTGGAGTTAATCACCGATTATGATTTAGGGATTACCTACACCCCAGGCAAAGCCAATGTCATGGCTGATGCTCTAAGCCGTAAATCCTATTGCAACAATCTCATGTTGCAGCAAGGCCAACCACTTCTCCATGAGGAATTCTGTAAGCTTAATCTTCACATAGCTCCTCGCGGTTTTCTTTCTACCCTGGTGGCGAAACCTGATCTTAAGGATCAGATTATCGCAGCTCAAAAGCAAGACACAGGAATTTCCCGGATCAAGAGAAACATTAAGAAGGGAGTTGGTGGATGTTTCTCTATGGATGATCGTGGTGTTGTTTTCTTTGAGAATCGCTTGGTGGTTCCCAAGAATCAACATCTGCGACAATTGATTCTTAAGGAGGCGCATGAATCTCCTCTCACGATTCATCCCGGTAGCACTAAGATGTATCAGGACCTACGCCAGAGGTTCTGGTGGACTAGGATGAAGAGAGAAATCGCTGAGTTCATTGCTAAATGTGACGTTTGTCGTCGCGTTAAGGCAGAGCATCAAAGACCTGCTGGCACCCTTCAGCCTTTAGCTATTCCTGAATGGAAATGGGATAAAGTTGGTATGGACTTCATCACCGGCTTTCCCAGGACCAAGAAAGGGAATAACGCTATCTTCGTAGTCGTTGATCGTCTTTCCAAAGTGGCTCACTTCCTCCCTGTTCGAGAAAATATCACTGCTAGTCAGCTTGCTGACTTATATATTTCTCGAATAGTGTCACTTCATGGTGTTCCACTAGAGATCAATTCAGACCGTGGCAGTCTTTTCACTTCTCATTTCTGGGAGAGTTTCCAAACTGCCATGGGAACCCATCTTTCCTTCAGTACCGCTTTCCACCCTCAGTCGAGTGGTCAGGTGGAACGGGTCAATCAAATTCTCGAAGACATGCTTAGAGCTTGCGTTATCTCCTTCGGTATGGATTGGGAGAAATGTCTTCCTTTCGCCGAGTTTGCTTATAACAATAGCTACCAATCCAGCCTCAAGCAAGCTCCTTTTGAGGTTCTCTATGGACGAAGATGTCGAACACCTTTGAACTGGTCAGAAACCGGTGAAAGACAATTCTTTGGACCGGATATGATCCAGGAGGCAGAAGAGCAAGTTCGCATCATTCGTGAGAATTTGAAAACAGCCCAGTCTCGTCAGAAAAGTCAGTACGATCGTCATCATAAGGATATGACTTATGAAATTGGCGACCAAGCTTACCTTCGGGTTACTCCTTTAAAGGGTACCCATCGTTTCGGTATCAAGGGCAAGTTGGCTCCTCGTTACATTGGTCCCTTTCGCATTCTCGCTAAACGAGGAGAGGTTGCCTACCAATTGGAACTACCCCCACATCTTTCTCGAGTTCATGATGTCTTCCACGTCTCTCAACTCAGGCGTTGCTTCTCGGATCCTATCCGTGGAGTGGACCACGAAACGCTTGATCTCCAAGATAACCTCACATACCGAGAGTACCCAGTTCGCATTCTTGATCAAGCAGAGCGTGTCACTCGACGTCAGAACATCAAGTTTCTCAAAGTTCAGTGGTCTCATCATTCCGAGAGAGAAGCTACTTGGGAGCGAGAAGATCGTCTTCGACTGGAGTACCCCGCTTTCTTTCCGTCGACCACTGAATCTCGGGACGAGATTCTGTCAAGTGGGGGCGAGTTGTCACATCCCTAGTCTGGTAAGACCTAGACTAGCTAGTCAGTTGTGCATCATATTTAAATTTCATTTAAATTTGAAATGAGGATTGGTGGAACCCTCAGAATCTTTTTTTAAAATGACCCAAATAAAAATTTCTCCAAAAGGGTCCAAGAAAATGCTCATGTTGCCCTCTGAAAATATTGGACAGCGATAAAAATCAAAACAATATTTTTAGGAGCTCATGGACATTTATTTTGGCCATTTGGATTAATTCGATAAATATTTGCATTGGAAATATATTTCTATATATATGAAATATGGTCCAAAAATTATGTCATTTATAAAGGAGCTCTGGAATAATATATCTAGCTCCTGCAAAAAAATTGGCATAAGGTAATAAATTGATTTAGTATTTTATTAAATCAAAACAAATGTCAGAAAAAAATAGAAAACAGAAACAAAGAAGGAGGGGCTTACCTGGGGCTTCCCCTGCGCAGCCCAGCCGCAGCAGGCCGGCCCAGCCAGCAGGCGGCCCAGCCCACCTGGCCCCCCCTCATCTGTCGTCTTCCTTCCCGACAGGGGAACGGAGTGTGGCCGGCGCGCGCGCGTGCCACCGCGCCACGCCTCCTCCCTCCCTGCCTGCCTGTCCTCCCCTCGCCGCTCTGGATGGACCGCACGTCGCCACGCAGCCGCCCTGGTCCTTTTCCCCTCCCTCTCGCTCATCCCCTCCTCTGGCTCCCCCTCACTCCCACCGAACGCGGCCGCCGCCGCCGACGAGAACCACCACGGCCACAGCCACCCCCTCGCCCCTCGGTTGTGCCCACGAGCTCCGCGACGTCGTCCTCGACACCCTCACCGAACCACGCCCCGCCGGAAGCCCTGCAGCGTCGACTTCGAGCTCTTCTTCAACCTTCGGCCGCCGGTGACCTCGTCTTCGATTCGCGCCGTCTAGGTCGTCCCCAGGCCCACTGAGCTGCGCTTCGACCTCCCAGTGAGCTCCTCCGTCGTTTCCCCCTAACCCCACGGCCTAGCACTCGTTGTAGCACCACTTCCCATGATGCCCGAAGCACACCGCCGCACGAACTCGTCGCCGACGAGGCTCCGATGGCCAATCGGCCCCGTGCATATGCCCGTTGGCTTTGTGGGAGCCTGCAGAACGCGTTGTTGCTACCCGTTGATCCTCCCGTGCACGGTGGCGCCGTTTTCATCGGCGCCCGAACTCCGGCGACCGCCAAAGTCGTCGCCGGCGACGTCTCCGGCCACCCCGAGCTCAACCATCACCACCAAGAGCTGCGGCTCGTTCCCAGGAGCTCGTAGATGCTCTCCGCCTCCCGTTTGGTGGCCGTAACGTGCAAATGCACTTCCTCCGCCGCGCTCGGCCTCGCCGGCGGCTAAACGCCGGCGAGTTGACCGGGTTTGACCCCCAGGGTCGCTGACCAGTGGGCCCGACCCCCCCTAACCTTTTAATTAAATTAAATTAACCCCTGTTAACCCCCCTGTCACTGACGTGTGGGTCCCACACGTCAGGTTTGACCCTGGACAGCCGCGTTGACCACTGACGTCGTGCTGACGTCATGCTGACGCAATTATTTATTTTCTGGAATTAAAATAATTCAGAAAATCCAGAAAATGTTTTAAACTTCAAAAATTCATAACATTTCAACCGTAGCTCAGATTTAAATAATTTATATATGAAAAATTATCAGAAAAATGCAATCTTTCCATCTGTACTAGTTTCATGCATGACAAACCAACTTATACATGCTGAATATGGGAAAACACATTATGGCATATTAAGAGATTTAATTTAGTAATGCATTTGAACCTTTGGTTCAAATGGACTTCAAACCAAATGTTTACTAGTTGCATTAGCTCAACAGCATCACATCTACATGCCATGTTCATGCATCATATTGTTGCATATGATTGTGTATTGATTGCCGGCACCGTTCCTTCTCGATAGGTCCTACTCCGGAGACGTTCCAGAGTACCTGTCTGTGAAGCAGTGCCTCCCTTGTTGAATTACCAGGCAAGCAAACCCCCCTTGTTCATTTCGATAAAACCCTACTCTCTCGCTCCTGCTCTCAGTTATTGCATTAGGACAACAACGATTCATCTGCTACTTTGTGCTGCGGTAGTTGAACCCATTCCTCTGCATGACCTGTCATTGCCACAGTAAATAGTTGAAACCCACTAGCATGTGTAGGAGTTGATTGAAGCCACTGATGTGTTCCTACCATGCTATGCCTGCTATTGCTTAGAGTTGTGTCAGGTCTGGTTCATTGGGAATGAATTGGAGTGTTACGTTATGTTCTGATGCTGAGAGTTAAGTGTGTGAACACGATTTGGTAAACATAGCGGTGAGAGGCCATGTAGGAGTACATGGTGGGTTGTCTCACTGGAACCGTCCTTAAGCACTGAGTTCTATGTATGTTGTCCAATGACTCGATACTACCACACATTGGGCTCCGGGCGCTCCAAGCCCTCTCGACTTATTAATCAACTTGATCTCTGTCCAGGAGTCGCAACTAGTTTCTCGTGTTTGTAGGTAGTGTTAGTAGTCTACCAAGTGGCGTGGGCTTGGGACAGACTAGGCACCAGTGGCACGGTGTACCAAGCGTAGATCCATCCGGCGAGGTGGGCTTGGGAACCCTGCACACATCGTTTGGGGCCGTGAGTGAAACCCCGGCCGGATCTCCTTGCGGATGGAACCCGAATAGGCGATAAACCTGGATTAGAGTCTTGTGTGGTTAGTCAGGTCGTGGCCGACACCCTCGCCAGGCTTCCGCTTGAAGGTTGCCGAGATACATGACGTGTACATGGCGGTAAGTGGCGAGAGCGTGTGTGAAGAAGTACACCCCTGCAGGGTTAACATGATCTATTCGAATAGCCGGGTCCGCGGTTATGGACTTCTTGGATGCTTACATGGTACATAGACAACTTGAAGTGGATACTATAAAATGCTCAAGACAAGTGTGAGTGCTATGGATGGCCTTCTCGTAGGGAGACGGGGATGAATCCATAGTAGTGTATTGTGTGGTGATTAGTGGACTCGTGTACGTTGTTTCACCTCAAGAGTTTCTGGTAGTCGTAGAACAGGATAGCCACAGAGTCAAAGCTGGCTTGCTGCAACTAAACCCCACATTACCTCTTGATACAAATGCATGTATGATAGGATCTGATGTAAGTCTTGCTGAGTACCTTTGTACTCATGTTGCTTTATTTATGTTTTGCAGCGGGAACTTCGGTCTTACTAGTGTTCTCGTGGACTTCGACTAGTAGCTAGTACCTCAGCTACGATCTTGATCGGATGTTGTAGATAGTCAGGCTCTTCAGCCTTTTTCATTTGTAGATGTCTGTACTCAGACATGTAATGCTTCCGCTTGTTGCTTGATTGCTCTGACTGTTGGGCCATGTGACCCCTGTTTGTAATAATGTTATGATGGCTCTTCTGAGCCTTTATCTATATAAGTTGTTGAGTTATGCTGTGATGCCATGTTGTACAGCACATACTTGCATGTTATGCGTACGTGTAACGTGTATTGCTATGTGTGGGATCTGACTATCTAGTTGTTTATCCTTAGTAGACTCTCTTACCGGGAAATGTCTCCTAGTGCTTCCACTGAGCCCTGGTAGCTTGCTACTGCTCCGGAACACTTAGGTTGGCCGGCATGTGTCCTTCTTCGATCCTGTGTCTGTCCCTTCGGGGAAATGTCACGCGATGAATACCGGAGTCCTGCTAGCCCGCTACAGCCCGGTTCACCGGAGTCCTGTTAGCCCAGTGCTACAGCCTGGATTCACTCGCTGATGACCGACACGTTCGATGCTGGGTCATGGATGCCTGTCCCTGTAAGTTAGTGCCACTTTGGGTTTACGACTAGCCATGTCAGCCCGGGCTCTTTATCATATGGATGCTAGCGACACCATCATATACGTGTGCCAAAAGGCGCAAACGGTCCCGGGCAAAGGTAAGGCGACACCCGTGGGGATACCGTGCGTGAGGCCGCAAAGTGATATGAGGTGTTACATGCTAGATCGATGTGGCATTGAGTCGGGGTCCTGACACTAGTTGCCACAGGCTCGGACTTCTGCCCCGAGGACCTCGCCTGCAAAACACGGCTGTTATATGACAATAAAAAAAGAGCACAAGGGCGGATCCATTTTTAAGTGCTGGGACTTCGATCTCAATCACCTGTGAGGCTGGAACTAGCCCAGGGTAATCGGCCGTAATGGCCACCAAGGTATTGTCATTACTCCCTTGGTAAAATACCCCGTCGATCAGCTCCACGGATATGTCCGAATCCTCCTGGGAGGCCGGGTCAAGGGACCGTCCAGGGTCCTCAGGCTATGGAGGAGGGCTGTTTATCTCCTTTACTGCCTGGCGCAGCACCTGCGATGAAATCGCTAGAATGAATACTTAAACTATGGGAATAAAAAACGGATGGGCGAGAAAAAATCTCTGCTTACCCAGCTCGGAGGATTGTACATGGAGAATCCGCCCTGTGGGTTGATACGGAGGAATTCCTCCTCTTCTCCCTTGTACAAAGTGGACAAGATCTTTGTTAGATCAGCAGCCGATCCCGGCCCTTTGCGGCCGTGGCGGGTGGCGTCATCCTCCCTGTTGAAGTCCCACATGGGGTGGCCTCTATACTGGAGGGGCTGCACCACCCGCATAATACATATAGCCATGACCTCGATCATGGTCAATCCGGATCGAACTAAAGAGCTTATTCGGCTCATCAGATAAAGAATGTCCCGGTCGTCTTCCTCCAGGGGGCTACATGGACGCCAGCTCTGGCGCTTCTTCAAAGGGGCGTTGTCAAACTCGGGAAGGCCGATCCGAATAGGGTCCGGAAGGGGGACATCTTCTATATAAAACCATTCTGAAGGCCAGTCTTCGGACATCTTCTTCAGGGTCCCGGATAGGTATCCGGTCCCAGCAATACGCCACACTTCGGCTCCGCCCACTTGATATATTGATCCCTTCTTAGAATGGGGCATAAGGCAGAACAGCTTCTTCCACAGAGCGAAATGAGACACACAGCCCAAAAATAACTCGCAAAGGGCTACGAATCCCGTGATATGCAGTAGGGAGGTAGGCGTAAGGTTATGCAGCTGGAGGCCATAAAACTCCAGAAGCCCTCGGAGAAACGGATGGATTGGGAATCTGAGCCCTCTTACCAGATAAGGGACAAGGCATACCCAATTTCCATTGGAGGGATTGGGACGGCTCTCCGCTTCCTCTTCGCCATTATAAGTGGCAAGCCTGGCTCAAACCGGGACCAGGTACGCTGGGGGAAGAAATCCCTTGGACTGAAGCATCACCAGTTTGCTGTGCGGGATGGAACATCTATCCCAATCTCCAGGCTTGGAACTAGGGATGCGAGGAGGAGCTACGTCGACCGGCCATGATGGAATGGATCTCTATCGGGTACTCTCTGATGAAGACTCGGCAAGGGAGGATGATGTGATTTGGATCTGAATCCTCGTCTTTTTAAATAGGCAGCTCATTTACATAGCTAGGGGGGTAAATGTGAAAACACCCTGGCTCTTCACATTCACTCGACACGTGGAACGAGGCCATTATTGGGCCTAGAAGCCAAGAAGTACAAACCATCACAAGGAACCGGACATTATTTCGACAGGTACACAGAATTTGAAGAGGAACCCGCCTTGCAATGCCGAAGATAATACTGCGCGCCGGACTCGTCATCATTGAAGCCTGGTTCGGGGGTTACTGAGGGAGTCCCGGATTAGGGGGTCTCCGGACAGCCGGACTATCTCCATTAGCCGGACTCTTAGACTATGAAGATACAAGATTGAAGACTTCGTCTCGTGTCCGGATGGGACTCTACTTGGTGTGGAAGGCAAGCTAGGCAATACGTATATGGATATCTCCTTCTTTGTAATCGACCTTGTGTAACCCTAACCCTCTTCGGTGTCTATATAAACCGAAGAGTTTTAGTCCATAGGACAACAATCACAACATACAATCATACCGTAGGCTAGCCTCTAGGGTTTAGCCTCTCTGATCTCGTGGTAGATCTACTCTTGTAACACCCATATCATCAATATTAATCAAGCAGGACGTAGGGTTTTACCTCCATCAAGAGGGCCCGAACCTGGGTAAAACTTCGTGTCCCTTGCCTCCTGTTACCATCCGGCCTAGATGCACAGTTCCAGACCCCCTACCCGAGATCCGCCGGTTTTGACACCGACAGAAACCACATGTCTAAGTTTCATGGACCTGGATGGGGAAAGTTGATACGTGACTATGATCTGTTTTATGGTGATATTATACAATTGGATTTGCAAGCAGAAGATTTCTTCTTTCCCATTGACTTGATGTTGAGTGAATCTCGAGGAGGCCACAAAGCGTTACCAAACCTTCCGTTGGTATGTTCTGATCGCTTATCAATATTTTTTCTGGTTTAACATTTATCTATTACAATTTTACTGCAGTATGCCGTTGATATTTATGTGCTTAATATATGTGATATAATGTATTAAATCTTTCTTTGTACTCACAATGTAGTTTAAAACTGTAATTTCCGTTTTAAAAGCCAATATTCGTTTATTTTTGTTTTAACTGCTCTATTCATTACTTCACACATAGTGGCTAATACATGGTTGTATTTATTTAGCCCTTGAAGGCCTCAGTTTATCGGAAAGGAGCTACATAGACGAGACAGTCTATACCCGGGGCATAAAACTTTCCTATATCGACATGGCTTGCATGATTAAACTAGTCCTAAATGCTAAACACATCCCCGCCATTACCTTTGTGCACCGTCTATGTTTCACCAACGTTCACACAGACCGTTTGGTACGTCATTGTTTCTTTCTCTAAACCACAGTCAACATGCGTGTCTTCGTAATCTAATGCCAAAATAGTTTTTTATTGTACAGAAAATCCCAGCTATTGTTACCAATGATCTTAGGATGAAGCTTGGATATTTGCCTGTCAAGGGCAGCATCAGGCTTGTACAAATTTTCAGCAGCGTTGATTTGCCTGGCACCTACTGTATACACAAAGATGGAAGGATGGTGATCACCGAGATTTCTGCTTTTGCAGATGCAGCTAGGCTCACAATTGATTGTGTTGTACTCATCAGTATCCAGTGGCACACTGTGCGCGTGCAGGACTCACTCTCACTTGTGATCACCGGTCTTTACGAAAAAACGGAATGACGCGATATGTGTACGGTGATGGAGGGATGACATTACACCACATAAATTTTAGCTACTGTGGTACTAAGTTAAGTATCGTACGTGTGTTATTTCAAACTATGAGTGCAGTTCAAATCATCATAGTACATACCTAATAGAACTTATCAGTTCAAATTCTTATTCAAACTATGGTACTGAAAGCAGATGCGATCCTAAACGTGGTTGTCGTCGTTGTTGTTGTTGTTGTTGTTGTTGTTGTTGTTGTTGTTGTTGTTGTTGTTGCGAGTGTGTCTCTCGGTTCGGCATGTTTGCTCGGAGAGGCACTTGAACCTAGTGCAGATTCAGTCTTGTGTTAAGAAGACTCATGGTCATGCCTCTATGCTATGATTAGCTTAGCTGACTTTGTGCAGTAAGAGAGGCACAACCGTGAAGTTAGTCAAGGCACGGTCATATATTATAAGAGGGGATGGTCGTGCCTCCCAGTTGTCATTATTTTAGTTGAGTCGTGTACTCAGATATGCACGCTGGTCGAGCAAGTGGAGGCATGGTCCCATATTAGGAAGAATACTTGCGGTCGTGCGTCCCATGTCAAAAATAAGAGTTGCGATCGTGCGTCCGTGCTCAGTATGTTTGTAGTGACACGCTGCTCGGAGAGGCATGTGCGTGAATCAAGTGGAGGCATGGATTACGGGTTGTTGCCACTGTTCAATGTCACTGTTCTCGCAATGACATCACTTAAAAATACTATCTTATTTTGATAAATGGTGTTTTGCAACACCTCCGTCCTCCAAACCGTCTTTCCAGATCCACCGCATCAGTCACTCCTAGGTGGAGTCCGACGCCTCTAGTACCAAGAGGGCAAGGCTCATGCCACCGACGATGCATTCCTCTAGGTGTTTGGCGGTACCGGCGGGGACCGGTGAGGGTCCTCCCACCGGATCTGAGGAGCACGGGAAAAAAACTCGTCCGGACCGCATCAGCGATCTCTCGGACGTCATCCTAGGTGAGATCATCTCTCATCTCCCCATCAGGGATAGCATCCGTACTCGCATCCTCGCTCGTCGATGGCGTCCATTATGGCCCACCGCTCCTCTGAATCTCGACTGCCGTGAGATCCCTGCCGCTCATCTTTTTAAGCCTCTAGAAATAGTTCATATCGAGAAAATCTCCATGGAGCCTCCTACCTGGGAGCTCACCCGCGAAAGGCACTTCGGAACTCAGTGCCCTCGCAAATCTGGCACTGACGATACCACCCTTTCGGATGCCATCCTCTCCACCCATGTGGGCGCAGTTCACCGTCTCTGCATACCGGCGTGCTACCTCCAATCCAAACCCTCCACCATCGACGCCTGGTTGAAATCATCCAAACTGAACAATCTCCAGGTGCTCGAGTTCTATTACATGTTCCCAGATTTTGTGAGAGAGTGTGTCATACGACCACTCACACACCCATCATCTGCGCCTTTTGCACCGGCGTCCTTCTCTCCGTTTGCGTCCTCCCTACACACCGTCACCTTTGCTCTTTGCCAAATACCAGATAGTTACATTCAGGCTCTCAAACTACCACTGCTCAAGAGACTTTCACTTGTGGACATTGGTATATCAGACATCTCTCTTGAAAGCATCATTCACTCTAGTTGCCCCGCACTCCGGTGCCTACTGCTTACTTGGAATATGGAAAGCCGCTGCATAAGAATAAACTCACATAACCTTGTAAGCATTGGAATTCGCTGTGGACATGGCAAACTTGTTATAGAGGATGCCTCGTCACTTTAGCGGTTGCTTAACGATATTCTCAGCAGCAACTTGCAGATAACTGTCATGTATGCACCTAAACTAGAGATCGTGGGCAAATTCCATGATTTTTCTCTGAATCCAAGGTCATGCGTAACCCTACAATTATCCAGGTACCTAGTTTTCAGCTGCATTTGTCCAGTAAACAAATTTCATGTAATAGAACCTTTTGTTCAATTTTTAAAATCATTGTGCGTGCACCATGTAGGGTTTGCCAGCAGTCAGCCTGACAACAGTGCTTTAAACGGTCAAGACTTTGCTCATCAGGATGTGTTTTGAAGTGGGCGTGGCCGTTTCCCTGATGCAATGCTTTCGAAGCCTTGAGAACTTTCTTATCGAGGTGATGATTCTCACACACATTGAAAGCCCATAACATGCATACTGTACTACTTCTATTGTATGTCTTAAAAGGCTTGTCTTACATCCGCCTGTATATTGATACACCCATGGCTAGACATGTTTTAGTATTACAGACACCTGTATCTACAAAGAATCCAATAAATACCTTACACTGGAGCTTAAGTATTTTCATTCTTCATGTACATCTAGGGAGGACTCTGTTGCGGAGAAACAAATACATGGCATCATAGGCACCGACCGTTTGTCAAACGAGATGACTTTCATCTGAAGACAATAACGCTGGATGACTATGAACCCTGCTTGGTAAATATTGAATTTGTGATATTCTTTGTTCTGAGTGCAAGCAAGATTGAGACCATGAGGCTTAACTATCGCTACCACCAAGACTTCACAGAAGAATTTTATGAAAAGCATCAAAAGGATCTTCTATGGCACAAAAAGGCTTCTGAACATGCTCGCCTTATATTATCAGGAGCGTGCAAGCATCGGTTCTTTTATTTAAAACTCACACGTGTTGAATACCTGGATTTGACGGACCCATTCAGATGTGACTGCTGAACACAGAGCTGGAGTAAGTTGTCCAAGCTTGCAGGGTTACATGTTGTTGCGCCCTTTTGAACGTGTGTTTCGTCTGAACATGAACAGACAACCCTTGTAATATTTTGTACTATCTATAAGCTTGCCATAACAATCCTTGATTATAAAGTGTTGTAACTGTGCAAACAAAAGTGTTGTAACTGTGCAAACGTCAATGTTTCAGAAGTAAGATTCTGAGTATTTTACCGTCACGACACTGACTCTTTGTTAGTATAGTACGATGTTCCCACTGATAATGAAATCGTTAGTGGGAACCTTTCCAATACCGAAGCAAGTCCGTGATTGGTAGGCCAATAAAACTGTGTGTCTCGTGACATGATAGCTGTTCTTCGTGTTAAGGTCAGACTTTGTCTAGAAACTTCACAACCGTGGTTTTCTAACTGAGTATTAAGAAGGTTGGTACACATGCATGTAGAGCCCTTACTTCGGCGCCTTCTGCTCACACTTTTCTGCACCCAGAGAGGGTTTATGCTGAGTCAGGCACTTTTCTGCATCTACGTGCCTCCATAGCTGACATAAGTCGTGGTTGTTAGGTGCCCGTGGAGCCAGACGCCCGCGGGTCCAGAGAGCTCACAACGGTGCCTCTCCAGCAGAGCATTCTCACCCATTCCTCTGCCACCACACTTTTGTGCATCCATTGGGCTGACACTCGTGCCTAAGAGGCTTCATTTCTGCGCCTCTGGTGTTTCAATACACGTGCCTCACATGACACTTGCCATGACCCTTGTGATTGCAGAGAATACACACCCGTGCCTCCATAGCTGAGTATTCGGATCCATGCCTCTGCCACCGAAATTTTGTGCATTCAGAGGGTTGACAATCGTGCGTGCCTGTAGAGGCTAGACTTCGGTGCCTCCGGAGCCTGCACCCTTGTGCCTCACATGCCACGAGTCATGGCTTTTACGTTCCGCTGGAGACACACCGCCGTGGATCCAGAGACTTCACAAACGTGTCTTTTCACCTGAGTGTTCGCAGGCATGCCTCTGCCACCACACTTTGGTGCATCTAGGGAGTTGATAGCTGGCTCTGTGGAGGCTTCAACGAGGTCCGTGCTTGTACAGACTGCAATTAGATGCCTCCACTGCCGGCACGCATGTGTCTCACATGAGATTTGCCCCCGTGTCATGGCGCCACACCCCCGTGTCTCTACAGACCGCGCAACCATGCGTCTCTAACTGAGTATTCGGACACATGCCTCCCCCACCACACTTCTATGTATCTGGACAGTTGATACTCGTGCCTCATGAAGACGCACGTCTGTCCATGCCGTGACTATTCCACCATGTCTATCGAAATCTTCTAGGTTAGGTATGTATATATATTGTCGTCTTTATGGATCGTAAAACCCTAACCCTTTTCCCAGATCCACCGCACAGAGACCTGCAACGGAGGCGTCACGAGCTTGGCAATGGAGATGAAGAAGCGTGCCTCTAGCAACAAGAAGACGAGGTTCGCCGTTGTACCCGTGCCCTCTAAGCTCGTTAAGAGGAGCGGCTGTGGCTCGCCCACTGGATCCGAGAACCATGTTGAGTCCAGTCCGGACCGCATCAGTGATCTTCCCGACGCCATCCTTGGTGAGATCATCTCTCGTCTGCCCATAAAGGAAGGCATGTGCACACAAGTGCTCGCATCTCGGTGCCGCATATGGCGCACCGCACCACTCGATCTCGACTTTCATGTGATCCTTGATACTCGTTCTACCAGATCTCTGGAAAAAAATCTGTTGCCAAATCATCCATGTTCTCCCGGGCAAGCAAATCATCCAGGAAACATACGTCGGAACTCACTACCGACATCTTAGTTGCAACTGCCGCGGAGAATCTATCGCTGATGGCTTCAGTCTTCCTGTATCTATCCTCTCCGATCACAAGGGCCCAATTCGCCGCCTCTGCATCCCGACAAGTTACCTCCAGTGCGAACCTTGTGGCGTCGATGAGTTGTTCTTGTCTCGGAATCTGGACCAACTCCAGGTTTTAGAGTTCTATCATATATTCCCAAAGTTCTTCTACCCAGGGCCCTGGCAAGCACCCAGAATCCCTTCTTCTATGTCGTCGCCACCGGCATCCATCTCGAGATTTTGCTCGTCTCTCCACACCATCACCTTCGCCATGTGCAAACTAGAATACAATCTTGTAGAAATGCTTTGCCTCCCACTTCTGAGGAGACTTTCGCTGCTGGAGGTTTATATATCGGATGTCTCCTTGGGGAAGTTCATCCACCACGGTTGCCCTGCCCTGCAGTGCCTGCTGCTTGTTTGCAACAAGAAATTCTGATGTCTATGAATAAACTCAGCTAGGCTTGTAAGCATTGGCATTCGTTCCGACAGAGGAAAACTGACCATTGAGGATGCGCCTTCCCTCCGAAGACTGCTACATGATTCTGTAGATGCACAACTACAGATAACAGTTTTGTCCGCACCTGTGTTGGACACACTGGGAAAAATTTCTGAATTACCCAATGAAACAAATATCGTCATTGGGACTGCAGTTATTCAGGTACTTCCTCTGCATGTTACTTTGACCTGCGTTATTCAAAAGCACTTGAGATTCAGATCCACGAGCTAATAATATAACGTTATTTGCTCAATGAAGGGTCTCTGCATAAGTAGCCTACACGCGGTGTAGGATTCCGTCAAGACCTTGTTTATCTCACAGACATGCTTTAATCTGGATGAGATTGTTGACTTGCTGTGATGCTTTCAATGCTTGCAAAACTTGTTTATCGAGGTGATGATTTCACACACATTGAAAGCCCATGCAAAATATGCATAATATACTTGCACTAACTCTTAAGTTTGCTCTTCTCGTGTGTTTAGGGGGGAGGATGGGATCAAAGAGGTATAAGAAATGAATGGCACCAAAAGAAGCGGGTGTTTCTCAATAATCACGACATTTGTTTGAGGACATTAACGCTGGAAGACTATGAAGTCACAAATGCAAACACTGAATTTGTGACATTCTTTATTCTCCAATGCTAGGATGCTACTGACCATCAGGCTTAAGTTTGGCCTGCGCAGAGATCTCGCTCGTGAATTTTACAAACGGCAAGAAGAGGTACTGCAGATGGACAAAAGGGCTTCTAATTGCGCAGAGCTTAAATTAACAACAACTTGCGAGCACATGCACATGGACTTAAAAACATAGGTGTTGAATATCTGGATTTGCCAGATCCATTCAACTGTGGATGCTGAAAAATAGGTCTGAAGAGGTGTACTTGCTATATTGAATGAGTGCATTGTGTAAACATGGTCAAGCAATTATGTACATGCTTTCTGTTTTCAATATCGATCATATGTTTCTAGACCCTATGATAAAAGAAAACAGCTCACACAGATGCTCAAAAATCAAACTAGTATCCTCTTGTTTATCTCAGTTGCATGGAATGAAATTCTGTCTTTTAAAAGCAACATGCGTCCACTACAAACCTGCAACTGCTCCAACCGCGCCTCTCCGAAGGACGTCCGTGCACCCCACGGGAAACGAACGTGCATCAAGAGGTTGTGAAAATCATATGTCCGTGTGAACACGTCTCTGAAAACATTTGGAATGTTGTGATAATGACTTAAGGTCAACAACGAACCTCCAATCACTTTTTAGATGCTAGGTTTCCATTCTCATTATCATATTGAACAAAACTGATGCATCCGAAGAATTCGTCAAAGCGAAAGATTACGTGCACCTTTTAATTGCAGACATCGTGCTTGCAGACATCATGTCCCTCCGAGAGACCATGTCAGAAATGAACAATTCGGAAAACAGTAGCACGATCTTGCGTCATTTAAACATACACTTGTGCCTCTCTCAGTGAACAAACAACTTACAATGCGTTTGGTTGATGATTTTTCCGCCATCTTCCGATTACACCGGCTTAGGAATATGTTACCTGTGTTTGTTTGAGTCAGACCGGTTTTGGGTCCCCTGTAATCGGAAAAGGGTCTTCGTAAAAGCAAAAACAGCAGATACCCCGTGGCATGGAATAACGTCATTCGTCCGGTATCGATCCCCTCTCTCTATTCTCTACTCGCGCGATCTTTTCTTCACCACGAGCACCGATCGAGTAGCAGCCTGCAGGACCGGAGATTTTCCTCCCCTTCAAAAACAACACCGGATCTCCATTCACCGCCGTGAGTCGTTGCCGTAAGTAGCACACCAGCGATCTCCCTCCGCCGTGAGCAGCGCCGCTGATCTCCGCCACGGGCAGCAGCGCGGCCGATTGCCTTTCTCTACTGTGAGCAGCGGCGCCACCATAAACAGCTAGCGCTCTCTGATTTGGCCGCAAGTCATCCCCAGCAGCTGAGCATCTTCTACAAGACCGCCGAGGCAGACCACGGTTTCCTTTTCGGTTGCTTGAACCAAACACATCGTGTAATCGCTCAGTCTGTGATCTAATACAGCGTATTCTCATTACAGTATTGAATACATTACCTGCGTCCAACCAAACGCGTCGTTAAAGTGTTATGAAAACTGCGGCACTTCACTGCATTTTCTCCTTGGATAACCGTGCGCACCGTGGCTTCACTCCACTATCCCTCGGAGTGACCGTGTCATGCGAAAACAACTAGGAGAACACAACTAGCAATGGCCGTGTCATGCGAAAATAACTAGGAGAACACAACTAGGAATGGCCATGTCACGCGAAAACAACTAGTAGGAGAACACAAAAGACGTCTGTGTGTCGTCCGCATGTACATTTAGAATACAGAGGCCTTTCCGTGCGTCTCATTCTTATCCTTACAGGACGATGCACACCGTGGCTTCACGTCCCTGTCCCTCCGAGAGATCGTACTAGGGAAAAATACTTCGGAAAGCAGAAGCATGGTCGTGCGTCATGGACGTGCACAACCTGTCTCAATGAACGCCCCACTGAGAAAATTTCGAAAACAGAAACAAAACTGTGCCTTATATGCATGCAAGTCTGTGCGTGTTGGGGCCGTCCGTGCGTGCCTCTATGC
The DNA here is from genome assembly GCF_018294505.1 of Triticum aestivum. Taxonomy (NCBI): domain Eukaryota; kingdom Viridiplantae; phylum Streptophyta; class Magnoliopsida; order Poales; family Poaceae; genus Triticum; species Triticum aestivum. Next base: position 594,935,219 of record NC_057797.1, read on the forward strand.
TCCTATAATAAGCCTATAGCCCCATGCCAGTGAGCAGGCGCGTATTATAACTGTCTGTTCTGCTTTGTGCCAACCCAGACCGCCCCCTCCCACTCACCCGCTGTAGCGTTCATCATCTCTTCTCTCTCGATTCTCCCACTAGATCTAGGGTTACTCCATTTTCTCTTAATTTCTACGTGAATTTTTTGCTATGATCAGTTTTCCTCTCTGTTGGTTTCATCTCTTCGTGATTGAAAGCAATGCATCTGCGCTGTTATGCTAGGAATTGCCTAGAAATTCGTTGTGATCTAGACCAAATCAACGCATTACGAGGCCGAACCTGTACAGGACCCGTGCCTCTTAGGGGTGGGGTTGATTTGAATTTGGCGTTTGTGCTTGAGAACGCTACGAGCTGCAGCGACCTGCGGCGTCCAAGGCACAGGTGAGCGATGAACTTCGTCGAGGGAGGTTGGTAGTTTAAATTGAAGCCCGTTAGGTCTTGCAAACAATGGCGGTGGCCGAAAGTCCAAGCGAGTGGCCAGACGTTGAGCTCTATTGCTTAACCGGCCACAAGGTGCTGGAGGTTGGTGTTTGGGGTGCTGTTGACTGGGAGTCGGAGTCTGTGCTTGAAGATAGCGTTTGGGGTCATGTACACTAGAGGCAAGGTTAACGTTGATAGATCACCCGTTTCAAATACCACCTAGCCACACATGTTCTGGTGGTTGGTGTCGGCGACGGTGGCGTATGGTCGCGGATGACGTTGTTGCTGGGTGCAGCTCCGACCAATTTACATATAATTTTAATGTTACAAACACTCCTTTGAGCCGCCTGATGATAGACTATTGGTTCTCCTTTTTGCCTGTCTTGTCTTGAGATATACATTTGCTAAAGCTGCTTTTAAAACCAAGTAGCAGAAATCCTTTTTAGGAAATTGCTTGTGAACTTCTATTTATGTAAAAATGCCGGTTTAGCCAAATAGTTTTTCAAGATAATGAAATTTTCCTTGTGTTGAGAATTTCATATAAACGTTTTTTTGCAATGTATTCCAAGGGAAACCATGTGCTGTGATATATGTACCAACTTCGGTTGCTCCGGACTAGAGTCAGGCGTTCTTCACAGCGCGATAACAGTGCATCTTCCTCGATGCTTCAAGACATGCCTGGTAAGGAGAAATGTTTGCCACCGCATGCTGCCCATCAGTTACTACCAACTAGTGTATCTTTATGATGAAGGAAATAAAAGTTTCTACCATATTGTTTGAATGGAATGCCTACATTTAAGCATTTAATGATATGTTTTCAATTTTTGATGTACCTTGTTTTATCAAATAGCAACATGTTGAAAACAATTGGTACGTATATGATAAGCGCTATCTGTCTTGGTTATACATGCCTGGTAAGATTTTTTTTCTTGCAAAGTATGTGCCATGCTACTGCAGGCAGCAAGTCACTTCTTCAATCTATCGGTGGAAAGAGGAAGCATTTCAAGAAGAAGGAAAACAAAGAAATCCAGAACTGATCACCAACGAGGATCTGTCATATGAGATCTACATCACCGATGAACCTAACCGTTCTAAAATTCATGGACCTGGCTGGGAAAAGTTAATTAGTGACTATGATCTTCATTATTGAGATCTAATCATCATAAACCTGGATACTGGGAGTCTGTCCATTGAGATAGATCTGAGACTCAGTGATTCTCGAGGAGGTCATAGGCCCCTCCCCAAACCATCACTAGGTAAGTGCACCAACTTCCATCCTGTTTTATCAACTATGTTTATCAGCGTAATTTGGTACTCCTACCCCTGTCCACTAAATTAATGACATACTTATAGTCAAAGTTCTTTTGAAAACATTTTATGCAATTCTGTTGATTATCATCCCAACTTGATCACATGCATTGAATTTAACCATTCATTTTAAACTTAAATACCGAGTTCATCTGTTTAAACAAATTTGTATGAAAATGAGTTATTTTTTCCATGTAGCTCTTGATTTTCTAAATGACTCACAGAGGGAGTACATTGGGAAAACAGTGTTCGGTCGAGGTGTAAACCTCTCATACTGACAATTAGGACAGATGATATACTATGTGTTTAAGTCTGACGACTTCCCCACCATACCCTTTGTGCAGCGTCTAAACGTCACCAATGTCATAAATGGTCATCTGGTTAGTGATTTAATATTTGTTTTGATCCACTGCCATGGTTTTGTTTGCTATTTTCGATGTTTTATGTCCTTGTACATTGATTTTATCTAGTAATATCGGTACAATCTGCAGAGAATCCCGTCTGCCGTTGTGAGGCTTCTAAAGATGAACCTGGGATATCTACCTCAAAACGGTGGTATCAGCCTAACAAAGATGTATGATGCAATAGAAATGAGCACAACGTACTCCATACAAGCCGACGGCAGAATGGAGGTGATCGGTTTTTCAGATTTTGCCCAGGAAGCTCAGGTAAAGGTTGGTTCAATTGTCCTTGTCACAATTGAAAAGCGGTGGCCAACATTGGGAAACATGAAGCTGCTGCGGATGATAATCAACGACCTTTCCTGATAGAGCATTGCCGGTGGCTATACTTCCTAGTTCAGTAATTTATGTCTATTTTTTGAACAGCATGTACACATCAGTTTTGTTATTTAGTTATGTCATGGTATGTAACTGAGCATATAATTACGTCCAAGAGGACGGTGGTGAAAATTCCCTGTCAAAGAAGGTGAAACACTTACGTGGGTTAGTTTATTTATCTCTGATAATAATAAAGGGATTCCCGAATAATAATGGAGGATGAATGGTTGTGGTGAAGTATGTTTCAGAATAGTGTAGTGACATTGCTAGGTCCGCACGTCAGTAGTATACATACTTTTCACTATGGTGCTCCGCAGAATAGCGTCATGCCAAGTAGTTTGTTGTGATGAGCTCAAGCATTGTCGGGACCCCGATCCTAAGTCACACCGATCTAGCATGTAACACTTCATATCACTTTGCGGCCTCACACACGGTATTCCCACGGGTGCCACCTTACCTGGCCCGGGACCGTTTGCGCCTTTTGGCTCACGTATATGATAGTGTCGCTAGCATCCATATGACAGAGAACCCAGGCCGACATGACTAGTCGTGAACACAAAATAGCACTAACTTACAAGGACAGGCATACATGAATCAACCTCGAGCATGTCGGTCAACAACGTATGAATCCGGGCTGTAGCACTGGGCTAACAGGACTCCGGGAACCCGGGCTGTAGCAGGTTAGGCAGGACTCCGGATGTCACCGCGTGACATTTCCCCGAAGGGACAGACACGGGAACGAAGTGAATCACATGCCGGCCAGTCAAGTGTTCCGGAGCAGTAGTGCTGGGCTAGCAGGACTCCGGTGAACCGGGCTGTAGCGGACTACTATGGCACATGGAAGCACAAGACTACATTTCCCCATAAGAGAGGCTACCAGAGGTAAACAACTAGGTTGACGGATCCCACACATAGCAATACACGTTACACGTACGCATAACATGCAAGTATGTGTTGTACAACATGGCATCACAACATAACTCAAACTCATATAGATAAAGGCCCAGAAGAGCCACATAGCATCAATACAAACATGGGTCTCATGACCCATCATTCAGAGCATACAAGCAATGGAAGCATTACATGTCTGAGTATAGACAACTACAAAAGGCAAAGACTAAGAAGCCTGACTAAACACAACCCTTCCAAGGGTACAAGATCGTAGCTGGGATACAAGCTACTCGTCGAAGTCACTAGTGTAACCAACTGCAAAACATAAATAAGCAAACGTGAGTACAAAGGTACTCAGCAAGTCTTACATCAGAACTATCTACATATGCAACATTATCAACAAAAGGGGGGTGGTGGAGTTTTAACAGCAGCAAGCCAACTTTGACTCAGTGGCTAACCTATACTACGAGTATCAGAAACTTCTTTGAGGTAAGAAGACGCACACGAGTCCACATGTTCACCATATCAATACTCCACTATGGATCCGTTCCCGTCTTCCTACGAGAAGGCCATCCATAGCACTCACGCTTATCTTGCATATTTTAGAGTATCCACTTCAAGTTGTCTATGTACTACATAAGTTCTCCAAGTTCCCATATCCGAGGAAAACGGCTATTCGAATAGATGATATTGACCCTGCAGGGGTGTACTTCTTCACACACGCTCTCGCCACTTATAGCCCTGTACACGTCATGTACCTCGGCAACCTTCAAGCGGAAGCCGGGCGAGGATGTCGGCCACGACCTGACTAACCACACAAGTCTCTCATCCAGGTTTATCGCCTATTCGGGTTCCATCCGCAAGGAGATCCGGCCGGGGTGTCGCTTACGGCCCCAAACGATGTGTGCAGGGTTTCCAAGCCCACCATCCGGGTGCCACTTGGTACACCGTGCCATGGTGCCTAGTCTGTCCCAAGCCCGTCCCGTCGAACACCACCTGGTAGACAAATAGCACTACCTACAAACGCCAGAAACTAGTTGCAACTCCTGGACAGAGATCAAGTGGATTAATAAGCCGAGAGGGGCCGGATAACTGGAACCCAATGTGTGGTAGTAACTGGACTTGGATAACATACACAGAACTCAGTGCTTAGGGACGGTTCCAATGAGACAACCCACCATGTACTCCTACATGGCCTCTCATCGCTACCTTTACCAAAACGTGTTCACACACTTAACCTTTATCGGTAGGACATGTTCACCACTCCGATTCATTCCCGATGAATCAGACCTGACACAACTCTAAGCATAGCTAGCATAAAGAAAAACAAGCATGGATGAGCAGGCACATCAAGGCTCAAGCAACTCCTACTCATGCTAGTGGGTTTCAACTATTTACTGTGGCAATGACATGTCATGCACAGGAATGGGTTCAACTACCGCAGCAGAAAAATAGTAGTTTGAATCATTGTTATCCTATTGCAGTAAAAGGAGCAGGAGTGAGAGAGTGGGATTTATCGAGATGCTCAAGGGAGTTTGCTTGCCTGATAGAGCCACGAAGAAGCACTGCTCCTCAGACAGGTACTAGGGACACCTTCCGGAGTAGAACCTATCGAGAGGGGACGGTGCCAGCAATCAATAAACAACCATATGCAACAATATGATGCATGAAGATGACATAAAGATGCTATGATTTGCCCTAATGCATCTAGCATCAATTTGGTTGAAGTCCATATGAACCAAGGGTTCATATGCAAACCCCAAATTAAGTATATAACATGCCATTATTACATTTTCACTTATACAGCAAGTATAAGTTGGTTTTTCATGCATGAAACTGGCATAAATGGATTCCTTGCATTTTTCTGATGATTTTTCATATATAAATTATTTCATTCTGAGCTACGGTTTAAATTCTATGATTTTTAGAAGTTTTAACTATATTCTGAAATTTCCTAATTTATTTTAAATCCAGAAAATAGCTTATTGCGTCAGCGTGACATCACAGAGGCGTCAGTAGGGCTGACCAGGTCAAACCTGACATGTGGGGGCCACATGTTAGTGACACTGGGGTTAAGCCCGAGTCAAACCCGCACTGACCAGGGTTTGACTTGGCTCTGGGGCCCATTGTCAGCGGCTGGTGGGGTGGCTAATGGTGGGGATTAGCACTAATTAAGCCGCCACGTCAGCCTCGCCGGAGTTCGGCCGGCGACGACCAAACCGCGCGGCAGTGCTTCGCCAGAATGGGCTACATGCGGCGGAAGAGCGCGCGGAGACCACCGGGGCATAGCCCGTCATCGTCCGCATCCAGTGGAGCATGTGGGATGAGCTGGGGAGGCCGGAGCTCACCGGAATGGAGCTCGCGGCGGCTGCCGGAGTTCGGGGCTGGTGCGGGTTAGAGCTGCGGTGTGCTAATGAGCGAGGCGAAGGTCTGGCGGGCGCTACGCCTTGCGGGGAGCAAGTTGGACTCGCCGGGGTGACCATTTGGTCGCCGGAGCTGCGCCGGCGACGAGCTCAAGCGGCGGCGGCTACGGTCATCAAGGGGGCGATGTCTACGGCTCGAAATCGAAGGGGAGGAAGGAGGGGATCCACGCAGGAGCTCACAGTGGTTCGTTTGGTGGCCTCAGTGAGCTCGGGGAAGCGTCGGAGCGGGCGCACGGTCGCCGGCGATCTCGGTGGCCCGAGGTTGAAGAAGACGGCAGTGAGGGCGCCCGACGGCGTCCGGCGTCGCTTGGCTTGGCGAGGAGGTCGAGAACGAGGTAGCGGAGCTACTGGGCACGTCGAGGGGTCGAGGGGGAGGCTCTGGGTGCGGCAACGGTGAGCGGCGGCGGCGGCTGCGTTCGGTGCGTGCGAGGGAGAGAGCCAGGGGAGAGGATGGGGACGAGAGAGAGCGAGAGAGAGTCGGGGGATCGCGTGGTGTCCTCAGGGCGACGGGGAGACATGCAGGGAGGCAGGAGGTGGCCGGCGTGTGGCCGGCGCGCGGCGAGCATGCGCCCCTGCCTTCTGGCGCGAGGAGGGAGATGACTGGCGTGGCCAGTCAGCTGGGCCGGCTTGTTGGGCCAAAGCAGGTGGGCCGCCAGGTGAGGCCAGGTACGATTCCCTTTCTCTCTTTTATTTTGTTTTTGTTTTCTATTTTCTGACATTTGTTTTGTATCTAAAAGAAATGTTAAAACATTTCCATAAATGTTGAAAATAATTGTGGCATCTAGATATAATATTCCAGAGGCCCTCACCAATTCCCAACATTTTTGGAGCCATTAAAATATTTATATAATTTAAACAGCTCCAAATCAAATATTTATGCATTGATTCAAAAATCCAAAATGAGTAGCAAAAATGTGCATCACCTCTGGTTGTTGTTCCCAACATTATCCAAAGAGCATGAACATTTTTGAATAGCATTTTGGGTTCATTGAAAATCCATTTTAAAGTTGAACCTATTGGGAAAAAACTTTGGTGCTAGGGTTTGCAACTTCCCCATTTCAAATTCATTTGAAATTTAAACATGATGCACAAAGCAAGCCTAGGATCATACCAGAACTAGGTATGTGACAAGCATACACCTCTGTCAACCGCACAACACTTCTCCTAAAAACCTAGCGCCTTCCCCTATGGCTCAGTCACCTTAAACATCCATGCCTTCACATAGGTTCATGTCCGTGCCTCACGTAGCATCGTGCATGTGCCTCTAGCTGTGCTACTCACTGTATAAGTGTGTTTCGCAGCTGCATGCCTATGCCCCTCATTTCTTCTTGTTGTTTCTGCCCATCTCGTACTTGCAACTATTTCAGACATGACCGTGCCTGTTGAGTCGACACATTCATGACTCTCACGTCCGTGCCTCTGCAAGAATAACGATCGTGCTTGTAACAGTGCAGCATTACAGGTGATACGTTCAGGACACATTAGGGACCACCTTGCCACTATTTCAGACTTGACCATGCCTGTTCCGTCGTCACATTCATGCCTCTCAAAGTTAATTCAAAAACATTCCGGAAAAACAGTAAAAGGACGCCTATTTTCAATCCTCACGTCACGTACATTTGACGTTCATTCTTTCATCACAAAAGTAATTGCCGTGCCTCTGCCACAGAACATATAAGTGTAAAACGACTATTCCTACACTTGTAAAAACCGGAATGCCCTAGATAAATGTTGAATCCCACCTTGCAGCAAAACCATGGAGGCCGGTGCTTCTCAGGAACACATCCGTGGCTTTTTGCACATGGAGTTGAGTGCACGGCTATTTGTTCGTGCCCGTGCCTCACGTTGCAGCATAGCACGAATTGACGTCCGTGAACCATGTAACTTCATTTCCGTGCCTGACGTAGCATCGTATCTATGCCTCTACTTGCACCTCTTGTTGTATAAGTGCTTCTTGCAGCTGCATATCCACACCTGTCGTTGCTTCTCGTTCTTTCTGTCCATCTGGTAGCGTCAGCTGCAACAGTACCTCTGAAAAAACATAGCACTGCTCCTACCAGCGAATGTATCACTGAAAACAATTGCGACTCCCAATGAATGTACCATGCCCGTGTGTCTGAGAGTTAAACCAGCCACTTCAAGCATGCTTCTCATGGTTAGAGACTTATGCCTCTACATACTGCCCCTGGATGCCTCATGAGATAAATTGTAAAAGCTAACATTTGACAGCAAACAACGCAAGACAACGGGCATCTCCCCGACTTGCTGGAGATACGACGGTTGCTAAAAATATAACTGCTGATTTTATTTTTATTTTTTATAAAGAAAAACCACGATCAAAAACTCAGGATGTGCACAACCGCACCACCAGGGAGATGAAACCATGACCCAGAACCCATGATGTGCACAACCGCATCGACAGTCAGATCGTGCACTCCTTTGTCGCTTCCCTGTTATCGGTGTCAAAACCGGCGGATCTCGGGTAGGGGGTCCCGAACTGTGCGTCTAGGCGGATGGTAACATGAGGCAGGGGACACGATGTTTTACCCAGGTTCGGGCCCTCTTGATGGAGGTAAAACCCTACGTCCTGATTGATTAATATTGACGATATGGGTAGTACAAGAGTAGATCTACCACGAGATCATAGAGGCTAAACCCTAGAAGCTAGCCTATGGTATGATTGTATGTTCGTCCTACGGACTAAACCTCTCCGGTTTATATAGACACCGGAGAGGGCTAGTGTCAGGACCCCGACTCAATGCCATATTGATCTAGCATGTAACACCTCATATCACTTTGCGGCCTCACACACGGTATTCCCACGGGTGTCGCCTTACCTTTGCCCGGGACCGTTTGCGCCTTTTGGCACACGTATATGACAGTGTCGCTAGCATCCATATGATAAGGAGCCCGGGCTGACATGGCTAGTCGTAAACCCAAAGTGGCACAAACTTACAGGGACAGGCATCCATGACCCAGCAGCGAACGTGTCGGTCATCAGCGAGTGAATCCAGGCTGTAGCACTGGGCTAGCAGGACTCCGGTGAACCGGGCTATAGCAGGCTAACAGGACTCCGGTATTCATCGCGTGACATTTCCCCGAAGGGACAGACACAGGAACGAAGAAGGACACATGCCGGCCAGCCTAAGTGTTCCGGAGCAGTAGCAAGCTACCATGGCTCGGTGGAAACACTAGGAGACATTTCCCGGTAAGAGAGGCTACTAAAGATAAACAACTAGATGGTCAGATCCCACACATACCAAGCATTTCAATAACATACACACAATATGCTCGATATGTGCAAATACAACATGGCATCACAACATGACTCTACGACTTAAGTATTTATTCAATAGGCTCCGAGGAGCGAGATATTACAAACATGGGTCTCACGACCCAACATTCAGAGCATACAAATCAAAGCACAAGCGGAAGCTATCATGTCTGGGTACAGACATCTATAACTGAAAAAGGCTGAGAAGCCTGACTATCTACCAGATCCTGCCGAGGCACAAGATCGTAGCTGAGGTAACAAGCTAAACGTCGAAGTCCACGCGGAACTACTAGCAAGACCGTAGTCTCTCTGCAAAAACATAAAATAGGCAAACGTGAGTACAAATGTACCCAGCAAGACTTACATCAGAACTAACTACATATGCATCATTATCAACAAAGGGGTGGTGGGGTTTAACTGCAGCAAGCCAGCTTTGACTCGGTGGCTATCCTAAACTACGACTGCGAGTAACTCTTTTGAGGTGGCGCACACGAGTCCACATATTCACCATATCAATACACCACTATGGATCCGCTCCCGTCTCCCTACGAAAACGCCATCCATAGCACTCACGCTTATCTTGCGTATTTTAGAGTATCCACTTTCACTTGTCTATGAACTGATATAAGCAACCCAGAAGTCCTTTTCCGCGGACACGGCTATTCGAATAGATGATGTTAACCCTACAGGGGTGTACTTCTTCACACACGCTCTCACCACTTACCGCCGTTTACACGACATGTACTCGGCAACCTTCAAGCGGAAGCCCAACGTGGGTGTCGGCCACGACCTACCTAATCACCTAAGTCTCTAGTCCAGGTTTATCGCCTATTCGGGTTCCATCCATGAGGAGATCCGGCCGGAGTTTCGCTCACAGCCCCAAACGATGTGAACAGGGTTCCCGAGACACCAAACGGGCGCCCGGTACACCGTGCCACGTGCCTACCGCATCACAGCCCACCCCTACGGTCAGCGCTGCCCACGGCCTCCAGCATACTACAAACACCAGAAACTACTTGCAACTCCTGGACAGAGGACAAGGGTGATCAAGAAGCCGAGAGGGTCCATTGGTTTCGGGCCCAATGCGTGGTAGTAGCTGAATCATGGATCACAAACACAGAACTCAGTTCCTGAGGACGGCTGCAATGAGACAACCCACCATGTACTCCTACATGGCCTCTCACCGCTACCTTTACCAAATCGTGTTCACACACTTAGCTCACACACAGTAGGACATGTTCACACGCCTCTGATTCATCCCCGATGAATCAGACCTGACTCAACTCTAAGCAGTAGCAGGCATGACAAACAAACATGAATGAGTAGGCACAACAGGGCTCAAACAACTCCTACTCATGCTAGTGGGTTTCATCTAATTACTGTGGAATGACAGGTCATGCAGAGGATAAAGGGGTTCAGCTACCGCAGCAAGTAACAGATGAATCGATGTTGTCCTAATGCAGTAAAAGAGAGCAGGAGCGAGAGAGTGGGATTTATCGGAATGAACAAGGGGGTTTTGCTTGCCTGGCACTTCTGAAGATAACATTGAGTCTTCATCAGTGTCAACGATCACAACGTCGGAACATCGTCTACCGGGAGGGAACAGATACCGGCAACAAGGAAGAAATACAATCAATGCAATGCACAATATGATGCATGCTCATGACATGGCAATATGAATGTGTTTTGGGCTAATGCAACTAGCAACAGATTAAATGAAGTTGGTTTGAATACAAGATTCAAATTCAAACTCCATATGTGATTATTCAAATGCCATTTAATTGATTTGTGCTAAACAGCAGCTATAAGTTGTTCTAACATGCATGAAAATGGTACAGATGGATTCCTTGAATTTTTCTGATAATTTTTCATATATAAATTATTTAATTTGGAGTTACGGTTAATTTTCTATGATTTATTGAAGTTAAGGGCATTTTCTGAAATTTCAGAATTAAATTAAATCGAGAAAACATTACTGCGTCATCCTGACGTCATGATGACGTCAGCAGGTCAACGTGGCACAGTCCAGTCAAACCTGACAGTGGGTCCCGCATGTCAGTGAAATTAGTTTAGTTAGAATTTAATTAAACTAAACTGGGTTAATTAACAGGGCTGGGCCCCACCTGTCAGTGAGTCAGTGGGTTAGCTAAGATTAAATTAGCATCTAAACTAAATTAGCAGGGCCCCGGGCCCACATGTCAGTGACCCAGGGGGGTCAAATCCCTGGTCAACCCGGCTAATCCACCGGCGTCTAACCGCCGGCAACGACCAGATGCGGCGGTGGCTCGCCGGAATGGCTGCTCCGGCGCCCATTCGATGCGCGGAGGGGTTCTACAGGGAGCTCGAGCTCGTGCGCATCCAATGGAGCAAGCCAGAGGAGTTGGGGTTGGCTGTGGCGTCGGCAGCGGCGAGGGAGGCGGCGGCCGGAGTTCGGGCGAGGTCGGGGTTGGCGTTAGGGGGCACGGGAGGGGAAGCTAGTGTGTGTGTTAGGTTCCTGGTGAGGTGTGGAGCATGTTGCCGTGCTCGGTAGCTAGCTCCGGTGGCTCTGGCCTTGTCCGCGTCATTGCCGGCGGCGAGGAGCTCACGGCCCCGGTGAAACGGGCGGCTAGCGTGCGGGAACGAGCGCGGGGAGGAGGGGAAATGGAAGAGGAGCTCACAGGGGTTGCGACGGTGGCCTCGGGGAGCTCGGGGAGGCGTCGGAGGCGGCGAATCGACAGCGGCGGTCCTCGGTGGCCGAGGAGGGGAAAAGCGTCGGGACGGCGCTTCGGGGCTTCTCCGGTCGCGTGAGCCGACGGGGAGGTCGAGGGAGGCACTGCGGGGCTCAGGAGCGCGTCGGGGAGGAGAGGGGGTGGTGGTGGCCGCGGCGAACGGCGTCGGTGGCGACGGGTGCGCTCGGGGATCACAGGAAAGAGAGGGAAAGAGAGAGCCAGAGGAGGGGGAGCGGTCCAGAGGGAGAGGGGAGAACGCGGGGAGGCTCTGGGTGTCTCCATGGCGTCGCGAGGATGCCGGGGAGGCTGCCACAGCGAAGCAGGAGGTGGAGGCCCGGGCACGGGCGCGTCGACACGCCTCTGCCAGTAGGCAGAGGTTGAAGACAGCGGTGCCCCTGGTGGGCTGGGCCGCCAAATGGACTGGCAGGGGGGGCTGGGCCAGCACAGGTGAGCGCCAGGTAGTTTTCCCTGCTCTGTTTTATTTTTTTTCTATTTCTGCAATTTGTTTTTGATTTGTTTTAAAACATCAAATCATTTTATAAAATCCTGGAAATAATTATGGGTGCTTTCTGAATTATTCCAGTGACCCTTATCAATTTCCAACATTTATTTGAGCATTTAAATTATTTATTGTATTTAAATGCCCAAAGTCAAATACAATATGATTTAATTCAAAAATCCAAAAATGACCTAAGAATATATTCATCATTTTTGGCAGAGGTTTCCACCTTAACCAGAAATCATGAACTTTTCTTAGGAGCCTTTTGGGTTTATTGAAAAGATTTTAACTCACCCTAGTTGAGTTGATTTAATGCTAGGGTTTGAACATCCCCATTTCAATTTTAGACAAAATTTAAACATGATGCAACACATGACTAGCTAGCTCAGAGCAAACCAGAAGCTAGGGATGTGACAACTCACCCCCACTAAACAAGAATCTCGTCTCGAGATTCAAGCGTAGGGTAGGATGAAGGGGAAATGGAAACTAGTACAATCTTCACGATCCAGGTTGCACTTCAAATGAACGTTGATTTGAACACCATCTTTGCCTTGTCGTCTTGCTCTGAGAAATCCTGCCAACATGACCTGGAGGGAAGGAGACTCTAGAAGGGTCGATCTTCTCGAAGATCGAACAACTCACGGAATGAGACATAGCAACATCTCTTGAGCTGGGAGACGAAGCACAGATCTGAAGAAATGGAGTGAGACAGATGACGAGGGTTCACTAGGTAGACAATAACTTCACGCTTAAGGTGGTAATCGGTTGTCAACGTAGCGAGGAGTTGAATTGCCATGATACCATAACGATACACCTTAGGGAAGGTGACTCGTAGATATACCCCCTTAAGTGGCAAACAGAATTACCTTTGATTCAAAGATCATTGAAACTCTTTATACCAGCCTAAGGCAATCACAAGCGATCATTTGGAGGGGGTCGGTAGAATGGCATACTCGAACTTGGATGATGTGGATTACCTTGTTGAAGACAACGTAATGGATGAATTCGCTTATCACCAGAAATGGAAGAGACCCATGGTAGAATGGCACATTGGCGGTGCAAGCTGGGAACAAAATGCAAATGATGGGAATGATTCTGGTAACTGGGGAAGAACCCAACAATAAAGAGTGAATTCACTGTTGGAGTGGTAATAGCATAACCGAAGAGACTAGGAGCAATCCCGGTTAGTGCCGATGATAACACGTAGCGCTTGTGCGTGCTCTCAAGAACTTGAGCATTTCCACATTCATCAAGATTTTACCAATATCCGTGTCAAGGATTCTGGCAACACAACTTACTACCATGATGAATGAGGAAGGATGATGCAGACGCAAAGGAAGATAACACTTTCTCAGATTTCACCTTAGCGAGGCCAAGGAAACAAAATCTGGATGATCGACCGAGAGACATTTAGCACTCCGCTTCTAATGTTCTCCTTGATGTGCTAATGTAACCCATTCATAGAAATGGTCTGGTATCTAGGGCATCAAGTAAAAAGGTCGGACTTCGGAATCTCAAAATCCATAGGGCAACTAGGGAGTAAATCCTACGAAATCCCTATGGGGAGGTGGCCAACTTCCTCAATCAAGATATTATAATAATAGGTCTTCCGGTTGGTTGTGTTGGCCACGACATCCACTTTACCGGTTATCGAGGGACCAATATTATAGTTCTTGGAAAATGTTCCAACCATCATATCTGCCTGAGATTCAGATCTGGTTGGTGTTAGGATATTCCAGACTCATCGAGTCTAGGAAGAAAAATGAAAGTTTGCAACACAAATCGATGAGATGACGTTGCGGGATTCTCGGGAGATGAATTACGATAGCAAGCTCCAAAACATGAGCTGGTTCTGCTACAAACACGTGAACACGTTGTCCTAGACAAAGCATTATCACATGGTAGTCTTACAACAAAACACTACCGAGTTCAGGTGGGGAACCATAATCGAGGATATTGAAGTCCTTGCATAAGGCATGCTCTTAAGAAGGAACTTCTTCTCCTTGAACAAATCAATCAGTGGCTTGGTGTGCTCGGAACACATATGGAATGAAGGTTGCAAGTCTCCAGACCACAGAATACTTCGCACGTATGCATGACTGACTTGGGATGATTCCAGAGGAAGCAAAACTAACTTTCTCAAATCCACGGCGGCAACTTTCACCAAATGGACGTGTAATAGAGGAAGTCACTCCTTTCATCAAACAAATACTTCATGAGCTAGCATGAAGAAAATGCTTTCAAAAGTTTCCAACACTAGCTTAATGTCCAACAAAATCATGGAGGAGATAAGGATGTTGTCAATGGGCTCAACAACAATTCATCTGGGTTTCCTTTTAAAAGGAATTCCATAGTTAAGTGAACAAGTGATAGCATTGGTCAGGCCAAAGATGTAATGGTGTATGCTCGAGGAAAAACCACGAGTAAGACAACATTACGAATATCGTTGGTTCTGATTTGATTTGACGATAGCCCACACTCAAATCAAAGGATTGATAAGACAATAGGTCCAGCAACTGATCATAGGGACCAATCGATGGAGATATCATCTTTCTTCAACACACACACACACACACACACACACACAGGATATCCCTTAAGATGAACTAAATCGGACAAGCTTCTATCTTCCAACTCTCCAAGTTGATGCATAGCTTAACCAACTAGCTCAGGGGTATCCAACATGGATTCTTGGAGAAAGGGTGGTTTACAGGATAAACCAACTTGATCACGAGCTTAACATAACAGTCAGGTGACAACCTGGTGATA
The DNA here is from genome assembly GCF_018294505.1 of Triticum aestivum. Classification (NCBI taxonomy): domain Eukaryota; kingdom Viridiplantae; phylum Streptophyta; class Magnoliopsida; order Poales; family Poaceae; genus Triticum; species Triticum aestivum. The sequence continues at coordinate 594,950,330 of NC_057797.1, forward strand.
CTTTTGAGAAGATATTCGGAAAATCACGAACCACCGATATGTTACTAAGATCGAGAACAATCTTGCTTTTCAGGGCAAGATGATATGATCAAATGAGTGAGGACTTGACACAATCCTAACTTATTGATCGAAGGGTGCACCGGAAATAAGGACTAGATAGCACGATCAGTCTTAGAATGATGATTCAATAACCAACATACTAGGAATAAGATTATTGTCCATTAACTACCAAGCAATGGGGTTGCTAGGAGTATTGAGTTCACACATCCTGATTCACTTGTCGGCACTCCGGCTGCAACAACACGGAACCGAGGAATGAAAAAGGATGGCGAGAAGTATCACTATGTCAAGAATTCACAAGAGGTGGTGCAATTTTCATGAAATTCCTGTCATAAAGAAGGTAATACTTCAGGGTAGAGCAGACCAGAAGCTGGATTATAACTTGATCTGCGGAACACAACTACTTTGACCCAATCCTAAATATGGATGAGGTACTGGAGGTTGTTTCTCCAAGTCATTCAGGACAGAATGGCTTGACGGACCACAAGAGTAATAAGCATTGATAAACGAACGCACGCATACTCTTGACTATCAATTGATAGACGAGGGTCAGAATGCAACTAAAGAGAACAACTCAAAGGATCATATAATTTTCTGAGTTGTGGACGCATAGATTAGTATGTCGAACCAAGTTCAACATGTTTCTTCCGGATAACCCATGCAGAAAGGTAGAACTGGCAGAGTCACGATTTATGAATGGAGAACTCCTCAAGAATAATCCTGTTGTGATATTTCAGTTCAACGAGGAACTTCTGCCATAAGTAGTTCATGGTATTTGGAAGAAGAAGATACCACGGACTTCAAGGACTATCGCAAAGGTTACTAATATCCTAAAGGCATAAGCAATTACTATCAACATGAAGTAGGTAGAGTGAATCTCGGGTTCAAGAACCCAGGAATAGAATACCTATTACTAAATAGCATCACGGGATGCTTTCGAAAAGGATGGCCAGAATCATCACACTGGAAACACAATTCATGGCTAGACCACTAGATGATCCCCTGAGACACCTAGGGTCATAATAATATCTCCAACATATATGTCAAGGTAACGAGTACCTCAACTCACGATTAGTGTGGTTAATCTGGCCATAAGGAACATCGAAACCGGAGGAAAGGATTTTGCAAATGCATCAGACTATTTAGAAACCTGGGATGACTCGGACAGCATAACGGCTGTAAATGCTCAGAAAAGATTTGAGACATTCACAAAAATGGTGGCATAACCACTCAGAAGCACAATATCAAGGTTTCGAGATCAACAATTAACATACGAAAGTAGTAGGAACTGAAACGAGGCTTAAGTCCAAAAATCTTATAAGTCTACGGATTAGTAACACGTGATCCTAATAGAAAGAAGAGATAGCCTAGTTCTTAATCCCCGTAGAAGAGAAGATGATGACTCAGATCAGAAGGCCATGAGGTATAAGGAGTAAAAAGAGCCTTACGTTCCATCCCACAATCAATTCCCTTATATAACTAAAGAATATCTAGACTCAACTTCGACCAGTTTGGCTTGGTAATCCTACAGGCAGTCAAGCTCTGATACCAACGCTGTCAGGACCCCGACTCAATGCCACATTGATCTAGCATGTAACACCTCATATCACTTTGCGGCCTCACGCACGGTATTCCCACGGGTGTCGCCTTACCTTTGCCCGGGACCGTTTGCGCCTTTTGGCACACGTATATGACAGTGTCGCTAGCATCCATATGATAAGGAGCCCGGGCTGACATGGCTAGTCGTAAACCCAAAGTGGCACAGACTTACAGGGACAGGCATCCATGACCCAGCATCGAACGTGTCGGTCATCAGCGAGTGAATCCAGGCTGTAGCACTGGGCTAGCAGGACTCCGGTGAACCGGGCTGTAGCGGGCTAACAGGACTCCGGTATTCATCGCGTGACATTTCCCCGAAGGGACAGACACAGGAACGAAGAAGGACACATGCCGGCCAGCCTAAGTGTTCCGGAGCAGTAGCAAGCTACCATGGCTCGGTGGAAACACTAGGAGACATTTCCCGGTAAGAGAGGCTACTAAAGATAAACAACTAGATGGTCAGATCCCACACATACCAAGCATTTCAATAACATACACACAATATGCTCGATATGTGCAAATACAACATGGCATCACAACATGACTCTACGACTCAAGTAATTTATTCAATAGGCTCCGAGGAGCGAGATATTACAAACATGGGTCTCACGACCCAACATCAGAGCATACAAATCAAAGCACAAGCGGAAGCTATCATGTCTGAGTACAGACATCTATAAATGAAAAAGGCTGAGAAGCCTGACTATCTACCAGATCCTGCCGAGGGCACAAGATCGTAGCTGAGGTAACAAGCTAAACGTCGAAGTCCACGCGGAACTACTAGTGAGACCGAAGTCTCTCTGCAAAAACATAAAATAGGCAAACGTGAGTACAAATGTACCCAGCAAGACTTACATCAGAACTAACTACATATGCATCATTATCAACAAAGGGGATGGTGGGGTTTAACTGCAGCAAGCCAGCTTTGACTCGGTGGCTATCCTGAACTACGACTGCAAGTAACTCTTTTGAGGTGGCGCACATGAGTCCACATATTCACCATATCAATACACCACTATGGATCCGCTCCCGTCTCCCTACGAGAACGCCATCCATAGCACTCACGCTTATCTTGCGTATTTTAGAGTATCCACTTTCACTTGTCTATGAACTGATATAAGCAACCCAGAAGTCCTTTTCCGCGGACACGGCTATTCGAATAGATGATGTTAACCCTGCAGGGGTGTACTTCTTCACACACACTCTCACCACTTACCGCCGTTTACACGACATGTACTCGGCAACCTTCAAGCGGAAGGCCAACGTGGGTGTCGGCCACGGCCTGCCTAAACACTCAAGTCTCTAGTCCAGGTTTATCGCCTATTCGGGTTCCATCCATGAGGAGATCCGGCCGGAGTTTCGCTCACAGCCCCAAACGATGTGAACAGGGTTCCCGAGACACCAAACGGGCGCCCGGTACACCGTGCCACGTGCCTACCGCATCACAGCCCACCCCTACGGTCAGCGCTGCCCACGGCCTCCAGCATACTACAAACACCAGAAACTACTTGCAACTCCTGGACAGAGGACAAGGGTGATCAAGAAGCCGAGAGGGTCCATTGGTTTCGGGCCCAATGCATGGTAGTAGCTGAATCATGGATCACAAACACAGAACTCAGTTCCTGAGGACGGCTGCAATGAGACAACCCACCATGTACTCCTACATGGCCTCTCACCGCTACCTTTACCAAATCGTGTTCACACACTTAGCTCACACACAGTAGGACATGTTCACACGCCTCTGATTCATCCCCGATGAATCAGACCTGACTCAACTCTAAGCAGTAGCAGGCATGACAAACAAACATGAATGAGTAGGCACAACAGGGCTCAAACAACTCCTACTCATGCTAGTGGGTTTCATCTATTTACTGTGGAATGACAGGTCATGCAGAGGATAAAGGGGTTCAGCTACCGCAGCAAGTAACAGATGAATCGATGTTGTCCTAATGCAGTAAAAGAGAGCAGGAGCGAGAGAGTGGGATTGTATCGGAATGAACAAGGGGGTTTTGCTTGCCTGGCACTTCTGAAGATAACATTGAGTCTTCATCAGTGTCAACGATCACATCGTCGGAACATCGTCTACCGGGAGGGGAACAGATACCGGCAACACAGGAAGAAACACAATCAATGCAATGCACAATATGATGCATGCTCATGACATGGCAATATGAATGTGTTTTGGGCTAATGCAACTAGCAACAGATTAAATGAAGTTGGTTTGAATACAAGATTCAAATTCAAACTCCATATGTGATTATTCAAATGCCATTTAATTGATTTGTGCTAAACAGCAGCTATAAGTTGTTCTAACATGCATGAAAATGGTACAGATGGATTCCTTGAATTTTTCTGATAATTTTTCATATATAAATTATTTAATTTGGAGTTACGGTTAATTTTCTATGATTTATTGAAGTTAAGGGCATTTTCTGAAATTTCAGAATTAAATTAAATCCAGAAAACATTACTGCGTCATCCTGACGTCATGATGACGTCAGCAGGTCAACGTGGCACAGTCCAGTCAAACCTGACAGTGGGTCCCGCATGTCAGTGAAATTAGTTTAGTTAGAATTTAATTAAACTAAACTGGGTTAATTAACAGGGCTGGGCCCCACCTGTCAGTGAGTCAGTGGGTTAGCTAAGATTAAATTAGCATCTAAATTAAATTAGCAGGGCCCCGGGCCCACATGTCAGTGACCCAGGGGGGTCAAATCCCTGGTCAACCCGGCTAATCCACCGGCGTCTAACCGCCGGCAACGACCAGACGCGGCGGTGGCTCGCCGGAATGGCTGCTCCGGCGCCCATTCGACGCTCGGAGGGGTTCTACAGGGAGCTCGAGCTCGTGCGCATCCAATGGAGCAAGCCAGAGGAGTTGGGGTTGGCTGTGGCGTTGGCAGCGGTGAGGGAGGCGGCGGCCGGAGTTCGGGCGAGGTCGGGGTTGGCGTTAGGGGGCACGGGAGGGGAAGCTAGTGTGTGTGTTAGGTTCCTGGTGAGGTGTGGAGCACGTTGCCGTGCTCGGTAGCTAGCTCCGGTGGCTCTGGCCTTGTCCGCGTCATCGCCGGTGGCGAGGAGCTCACGGCCCCGGTGAAACGGGCGGCTAGCGTGCGGGAACGAGCGCGGGGAAGAGGGGAAATGGAAGAGGAGCTCACAGGGGTTGCGACGGTGGCCTCAGGGAGCTCGGGGAGGCGTCGGAGGCGGCGAATCGACAGCGGCGGTCCTCGGTGGCCGAGGAGGGGAAAAGCGTCGGGACGGCGCTTCGGGGCTTCTCCGGTCGCGTGAGCCGACGGGGAGGTCGAGGGAGGCACTGCGGGGCACAGGAGCGCGTCGGGGAGGAGAGGGGGTGGTGGTGGCCGCGGCGAACGGCGTCGGTGGCGACGGGTGCGCTCGGGGATCACAGGAAAGAGAGGGAAAGAGAGAGCCAGAGGAGGGGGAGCGGTCCAGAGGGAGAGGGGAGAACGCGAGGAGGCTCTGGGTGTCTCCGTGGCGTCGCGAGGATGCCGGGGAGGCTGCCACGGCGAAGCAGGAGGTGGAGGCCCGGGCACGGGCGCGTCGACACGCCTCTGCTAGTAGGCAGAGGTTGAAGACAGCGGTGCCCCTGGTGGGCTGGGCCGCCAAATGGACTGGCAGGGGGGCTGGGCCAGCACAGGTGAGCGCCAGGTAGTTTTCCCTGCTCTGTTTTAATTTTTTTTCTATTTCTGCAATTTGTTTTTGATTTGTTTTAAAACATCAAATCATTTTATAAAATCTTGGAAATAATTATGGGTGCTTTCTGAATTATTCCAGTGACCCTTATCAATTTCCAACATTTATTTGAGCATTTAAATTATTTATAGTATTTAAATGCCCAAAGTCAAATACAATATGATTTAATTCAAAAATCCAAAAATGACCTAAGAATATATTCATCATTTTTGGCAGAGGTTTCCACCTTAACCAGAAATCATGAACTTTTCTTAGGAGCCTTTTGGGTTTATTGAAAAGATTTTAACTCACCCTAGTTGAGTTGATTTAATGCTAGGGTTTGAACATCCCCATTTCAATTTTAGACAAAATTTAAACATGATGCAACACATGACTAGCTAGCTCAGAGCAAACCAGAAGCTAGGGATGTGACAGCTAGGGTTACACAAAGTCGGTTACAATGGTAGGAGATCTACATATCCGTATCACCAAGCTTGCCTTCCACGCCAAGGAAAGTACCTTCCGGACACGGGACGAAGTCTTCAATCTTGTATATTCATGGTCCAGGAGTCTGGCCGAAGGTATAGTCCGGCTATCCGAACACCCCCTAATCCAGGACTCCCTCAATAGCCCCTGAACCAGGCTTCAATGACAACGAGCCCGGCGCGCAGATTGTCTTCGGCATTGCAAGGCGGGTTCCTCCTCCAAGGTAGTGTCCGGCTCTGCAAAAGAAGTTTCCACATATTGCCATAGAGAGAATAATATTTACACAAATCTAATCTGCTGACGTATTCCGTAGCGTGACATCACACCACGGCCAAGTGTTTATTCGAATCGTTTTACTATCCCACCTTAGTGCGTTTAGCGAGGCGGTTTCCTTGGCACGTCTTGTCAAAGCAGAGATCGTGTCCCCTTATTCCGGGATTCTCATCAATACGGGCGTGGGTAACCCAACCGCGCCATTGATTACGGCGCTTGGGAGATAAGCGAGTTTTACCAGGCTGGTGGGGACGCATAGTCGCGTCCACCCATATAAGGGGATAAGGATCCACCTTTTCATCCACGCCTTCTTCCTCCTTTGCCTATCCATTTCCGCACACTCGAGCTCCAGCGCCCAAGTCCGCACACCCCACCTCAACCTTCTCCAGCCATGTCCGGAGCGGGAGGCAAGTGGATGGTCTCCTCTGTTACGGAGGGCCACATCAAAAAACTAAGGAAGGCCGGATACTTGTCTAACGACATTGCGCACCGGCTTCCCGAAGAGGGGCAGCTCATCCCCACCCCTAGGCCCCATGAGAGGGTGGTGTTCTTCCCCCATTTCCTCCACAGACTGGGCTTCCCTCTCCACCCATTTGTCCGGGAGCTCATGTTCTACTATGGCCTGGATTTCCACGATCTGGCCCCGAACTTTGTCCTCAACATCTCGGCGTTTATCGTCGTGTGTGAGGCTTTCTTTTGCATCCGCCCCATTTCGGCCTATGGCTCAAGACTTTCAATGTCAAGCCGAAGGTGGTGCGCGCAACCCAGGCGAGTGCGGAGGTGCCATGGTGGGCAAGATGCCCAACGTCCTATGGCTCGATGGCTCCTTCGTGGAGTCCCTAAAGGGGTGGCAATCGGGGTGGTTTTACATCACCGAGCCGCGCGACCCTGAATGGGTCGTAGCCGCCGAGTTTCGATCCGGACCCCCTACGCGGCTCGCCTCCTGGAAAGAGATGGGCCTGTCATGGGGTAAAAAAGGAGAGCTAACCAGACTCCAAACATGCGTCCAAGCCCTGGTGGACAAGAAGCTCAAACTTGTCAACGTAGTCCAGGTTATGCTCATCCGCCGGATCCTCCCGTGTCAACAACGGGCTTTCAACCTGTGGGAGTTCGACCCGGCGCGACACCAAACTCTGAGCAGGATCTTCGACATGACGTACGAAGATGCCTGGAAGGTGCTTTTCAAGGGCGCCGAGGCCCCCGCATCCGCTACCGAGGATCGCGAATTCAGCACGCAGCATCACGCTCATGCGATAAGCTGTTTTTACCTTTTTCAGGGTATTAGTTTTTCATAGTTTGACTCCATGCAGGATCTAAGCTCCCTTACCTTTAACAGGATTGGCAGGAGACGTTCGGATAGATCAAGTGTCCAGCTCCTTTGCCCGAAGGCCCAGCGGACGCTCGCTTGGTGAAGCTGCTGGTTCCGGCACCCTATGTGGTGCCGGAGAAGAAGGCCAGGAAGAAGGCCACGGGGACTCGAAAGAGTGCCCGGTGCCAGGAGGTGTCGGATTCACCATCCGACTACTCCAAGGCGCACTCCTCCCATGAAGACGAGGAGGAGGAAGAAGAGACCTCTCCCCTCCAGCGGGGGGAGGGAAGAAAAGGAAGGCTGCCCCAACTGGGGAGGCCGAAGGGTCCAAGAAGGAGAAGACCCCTCCTCCGGACTACTCCGCCAACACCGACGATGGCGAAGAGGAGTGGCCGCACAGGGCTAAGCCCCTGGTGAGATCCTAAGTATCCGGATACCAGAGTGATTCATAGTATTCCCCAATTGCACAGCTTTTCCTTACGTCGAACATGTTTATGCAGTCCACCCAAAGACCGGCTTGACGTGTCGTCGAGGGGTTCCCTGGATTCGTCGGATGTGAATTCGCTTCCGACGGCTACCTCCCCCCATCCTACGGACGACGCCGCGGTGGCGTCCCAACAGGTTCCAAGCCAGGAGGAGGTGGTCCTGGAGGCACCGCAAGGCGACCTCCCGGACTCCAAGCGTAAAGGGGATAGAACCCCCAAGGGCTCCAAGTCCGTCCTTGAGCCGGACACCACGCCGGAACCTTCAACGGTTCCGGACTCCGGTAGGCAACCTCCTTCCAAGAGGAGCAAGCCTACCGAGCCGGCGACCTCCGTCCAACCGGAGGCACCGACAATTTGTTGGAGGTGCTTAACGGCGCCTCCATTGACGAGGAGCACCGCACTATTATGACTGCGGTGATCCAGAAGGTTCAGTCCGCTAAGAGCGGACTGACTGAAGCCTGTGCCAGCCTTCTAACAGGCTTTGAGGTAAGTAAAGAATATGTAAAAATATTACCGCATAGACAGTAGCCCCTAGTGCTCTCTTCGGCGTTCGGAAAGAAAAGCCGAATAGAGGATCTAATAACATTCGCAGGAGTCCAACATAATAAAGTCAATATGCGTATGCAGGCTTCGCTGCTGGCCTCCGCCGCACTGACTGCGGAGGTGGATACGCTGAAGCAAAACCTCGCGCGGTCCGAGAACGAGCTTGGCCATGCCAAGAGGCAACTCGAGGAGAAGGAAGGTAAGTAATACCTTGCGCATGTATATAGAGAAGATGTGGTTGCAAAAAATGACAGGATCAACATGCAATTATAGGGGCCACGACCGAGGTGGCAACCCTTAAGAAAGCATTGTCCGAGGCCGAAAACAGAGCAGCCGCGGAGCGCACAGAGAGAGGGAAGCAGGAGGCGCGGGTGGAGGAGGTGCAGAAAGAGCTCCAGGCTCTCGTGAAAAAACAAGAGAGTTTGGAGCTTGACTCGAAGACGCAAGCGTCCAAGCTTGCGGCAGCCCTCGAAAGCGCGAAGTCTGCCAAGGCCGAAGCCCAGAAAGTCCTCCAAGAAATTGGAGATATGAAGAAGATAGTGGCGGGTAAGGCATTCATTATGCAAAGCAAGCACGTGAAAGTGAATTACTTGTTACTTACCCGAGTCCGGAGCTCTCCAGGAGCATTCGCAGATTTGCCCCGTAGTGCGTCTGATGCCGCCGCCTACTACCGAGCCAAGGAGGGGAGCTCGATGGAGAAGGTGTTATGGTCTCAGTATGCTGAGGCCGGACACCTGGTGCCTTTGAGCGACCAGCTGAAGCAAATGGTCGAGCTCCACAAGGTGGCCGAACAGGCCATAAAGGGCCTCATAGTTCGGCTTTGGCCTCGAGAGGCTCTGCCTGGGAGCTACTTCGGGCTGGTGAGGCGGCTGGTGGATGCCTGTCCACGGCTTGAAGTAATCAAGCGCTCCATCTGCATCGAAGGTGCCCGTAGGGCGCTTGCCCATGCTAAAGTGCACTGGGGCAAGATGGATGCGGAGAAGCTGGTGAAGGACGGGCCGCCGCCGGGCAAGGAGCATCGCGTCCCGGAAGCGTATTATGAGGGCGTCCTGAAGGGTGCCCGCCTTATAGCGGATGAATGCTCCAAAGATGTAATATTTGAGTAAACTCGCATTTGTGATCCTGTACGCTGAAAACTTGTTCATATGCGCTAAGCAACGCTTTTGAATTTAAAATATTACCTTCTGTGCGGCCGTTTATCAAATTTGAGAGATGGCGAGTCGTCGGCTTCTGCCCCCATGCCACGAGTGCTGGGGTGTTCGGGATAAACATGAGCGCTCTTTTTCCCATTCTTGGGTCCTTCGAGGGAGGCGCTCAACACAACGAACAAGGCAATCGGACTATAATGCTTGAACACTCTCACTTAGCCATAGAATTCTATAATTTTAAATTTCGGCGAAGCCCCTAGTGTTCGGAAGACCGAGTTCGGGGCGCTATCCACGCCTAGGCCGGACAAAGCCGACTCCTCGCTCTAAGCGGCATAAGTCTTTAGGGACTCGAAAACCTCTCGAACAGCGACCAGCTCTCGCCTCATCATGACGGTCAGTTTTAGCTTTCTCTACTGAGGTGCTTAGCCCAGCTCAACTGGGGCACAATCGCAGTAGTTCTCCTAGTGCTACCTTAGCCGATATAACGGAACGTAAGGTACCAAAACATAGGAGCCGGGCAAACCCAACTATTGACCCAAGACATGATTCGGAGCCGATGCATATAATGCTATAAGTTCGGGGTGCCGCACTTGTGAAAGTGTTCGGACTTCTCACACCGTATTGTGGGGTACTTAAGCCCCTGGCGTATTGGCCGTACCAAAGTGTACGGGTGCAACATGTCATTAATGAACATATATTCGTAAAAAAGAGTAATGCAATAATAGACGGAAGCTATGCATTGTTTATTTAAAAAAGCTGCGATCAAAGCAGAACGATACAAATACTGCAATAAGCAAAAGATGGGACTATTTAACATGTCCTTTCCAGGGGCAAGCTGCGGAATGTTATGTGAAACAGGTATACTGCTCGTTATAGAGACCACCTTAGAGTTCCATAGTGCGGCGTAGCTTTCTGCTTCCCTGGTTGTATCGTTTGTGCGGCAATTGTACTGCCGGACAAGCCTTCCGAAGAATGGAGTCCTGAAAATAAGAGAAAATTAAGAAATCGGCAGCCCCTAGTGCGGTTTAAGCCGCGTTTCGGGCGTGCCGTGATGGTGCCCCTCCCCCTGTGCCCATGGTATTTCCAGAGCGTAGTTATGTACGCGCAACACTGGTTTCGCAAGTTCGCGAGGGCTGGGGTTGGGGCCGCATTGCTACGCTTGCTCGGAACGTGCCAGGCGGTCTTGTTGTAGGTTACTCCGGGCGCGCTTGACGGTGTCCAGACGTTTAATGGCCGGACTGGAGAATTGCATTGAGAGGCTGCTTTGTACTTCCGCTATGATAGCCGCCGTATGCTCCTCCGTTCGGAGAGAGCGTTCGGTGTTTCCATTGACCGTGATGACGCCTCGAGGGCCTGGCATCTTGAGCTTGAGGTATGCGTAGTGCGGCACCGCATTGAACTTGGCAAATGCGGTTCGCCCGAGCAGTGCGTGATAGCCACTGCGGAACGGGACTATGTCGAAGATTAACTCCTCGCTTCGGAAATTATCCGGAGATCCGAAGACCACTTCAAGTGTAACTGAGCCTGTACAGTTGGCCTCTACACCTGGTATGACACCTTTAAAGGTCGTTTTAGTGGGTTTAATCCTCGAGGGATCGATGCCCATTTTCCGCACTGTATCCTGGTAAAGCAGGTTCAGGCTGCTGCCGCCGTCCATAAGGACTCTAGTGAGGTGAAATCCGTCAATAATTGGGTCTAGAACCAATGCGGCGAATCCGCCATGACGGATGCTAGTGGGGTGGTCCCTTCGATCAAAAGTGATCGGGCAGGAAGACCATGGGTTGAACTTTGGGGCGACTGGCTCCATCGCGTATACGTCCCTTAGCGCACGCTTCCGCTCCCTCTTGGGGACGTGGGTTGCGTATATCATGTTCACCGTCCGCACTTGTGGGGGAAAACCTTTCTGTCCACTGTTGTTCGGCGGCCGGGGCTCCTCCTCGTCATCGCTATGCAGCCCCTTGTCTCTGCTTTCGGCATTTAACTTGCCTGCCTGCTTGAACACCCAACAATCCCTGTTGGTGTGATTGGCTGGTTTTTCGGGGGTGCCATGTATCTGGCATGAGCGGTCGAGTATTCGGTCCAAACTGGACGGGCCCGGAGTATTTCTTTTGAATGGCTTTTTCCGCTGACCGGGTTTAGAGCCTCTGAATCCGGCATTAACTGCCGTATCCTCAGCATTGTCGCGTTAATGCGGCGCTTTTGCTTGTTGCGACGCGACCTGCCACTGCTGTCCTTGGTATCCGAATTACCAGGGCTCTTGGTCATGTTATTGCTGCGAGCTAGCCAGCTGTCTTCTCCCGCGCAAAAGCGGGTCATAAGTGTCGTGAGGGCTGCCATAGATTTCGGCTTTTCCTGTCCTAGGTGCCGTGCAAGCCACTCGTCGCGGATGTTATGCTTGAAGGCTGCTAGGGCCTCTGCGTCCGGACAGTCGACGATTTGATTTTTCTTGGTTAGGAACCGTGTCCAGAATTGTCTGGCCGATTCCTCTGGCTGCTGAATTATGTGGCTAAGGTCATCGGCGTCTGGTGGTCGCACATAAGTGCCCTGGAAATTGTCGAGGAATGCGGTTTCCAGGTCCTCCCAACAACCAATTGATTCTGCTGGCAAGCTGTTAAGCCAATGCCGAGCTGGTCCTTTAAGCTTGAGTGGGAGGTATTTGATGGCGTGTAGGTCATCACCGCGGGCCATGTGGATATGAAGGAGATAGTCCTCGATCCATACCGCAGGATCTGTTGTGCCATCGTATGATTCGATGTTCACGGGTTTGAAACCCTCGGGATTTGATGATCCATTACTTCATCTGTGAAGCATAGTGGGTGTGCGGCGCCTCTGTATTGGGCTATATCACGACGCAGCTCAAACGAGCTTTGTCTACTGTGTTCGGCCCGGCCGGATTTACTGTATCCGGAGTGACGATTACCGTCTCGTGCCGTGGGGCGCCCACGCGATCCGTAGATCGATCTTGTTTCCTTGCCTTGTCCTCCAATATATCTCGCAGGTCTGGCGCATTTTCCCAGTGCCTTGGTATTTTTGAGCGGCGCCGGGGTGCGGCTTGAGTGGAGGGCCAAGAGGCCTCTCTGTCGCGGCCACGGGGTGGCCGGTCGGCCGCATCATGCGCTGGTGATGTAGGTTTAGGTGCTTCCTCCTCTAATCGGGGTAGCAACCTGCGCTTTGGGTAGCTCTTGGAGGGGCGTTCGAGTTCATACTCTTCGGCCGCAAGGACTTCAGTCCATCTGTCGGCTAGCAAATCTTGATCAGCTCTAAGCTGTTGCTGTTTTTTCTTGAGGCTGCTCGCCGTGGCCATAAGCCTGCGTTTGAAACGCTCTTGTTCGACGGGATCCTCCGGCACGACAAATTCGTCGTCGTCGAGGCTTGCCTCGTCTTCGGAGGGAGGCATATAATTATCGTCCTCGACCTCTCTGTCTGCCGCTCTCTCATGAGGGCTGGCTTCTCCATCCTCCTGTGCTGAATCTTGCTGGAGGTGGTTGTCTTCGGCACTGTCCGGGGTGTTATTATCTCCCGTGTCGGAATCACCGTTTTTGCTTTGGCGGGATTTAGAGCGGCGCCGCTGACGCCGGCGCTTAGGCTGCTTCTTGGAGGGGTCATCCTCCGCTGTTCCATCGCCATTGCCTTCTTTTGGGGTGTCCACCATGTATATATCATACGACGAGGTGGCTTTCCAGTGCCCTATAGGCGCTGGTTCTTGATCGTCTCCTGCATCGGCGTCCATACCGTCGATGTCTTCGGAGTCGAAGTCGAGCATGTCGGTTAAATCATCGACAGTGGCTACGAAGTGGGTGGTGGGTGGGCTTTGAATTTCTTCATCATCCGCATCCCAACCTTGCTGACCATAGTCCGGCCAGGGCTCTCCTGATAAAGAGAGAGACTTTAGTGAATTCAGAATATCACCGAAGGGCGAGTGCTGAAAGATGTCCGCGGCGGTGAACTCCATGATCGGCGCCCAATCGGGTTCGATCGGTAGGGGCGCGGAGGGCTCGGAGTCTGGAGAGGAGTCCGGCTCCTTGGAGTCACGGGCTTCGCAGAGAATAGGGCTGGTGTTCGGCTCGATCACCGTAGAGATTGCAGCCCCCGAGGCGGTGTCCAACCACCCATCCTCGATTGGCGAAGTTGGCTCCGAATTAAGGGTCAGAGCTGATGCGGGTGCGGCCTCCAGGGCACTGTTCGGTGGCAGAGCTAGATCATGCGCATCGTGACAGTGCGGCGTGCCCGGCTGCGGCTCGAATCCGTCGAAGATCAAGTCTCCGTGGAGGTCCGTTGTGTAGTTTAAACTTCCAAATCTGACCTGACGGCCAGGGGCGTAGCTTTCGATCTGCTCCAGATGGCCAAGCGAATTGGCCCGCAGTGCAAAGCCGCCAAATACGAAGATCTGTCCGGGGAGAAAAGTCTCACCCTGGATCACATCGTCGTTGATGATCCGAGGAGCCATCAGGCCTAAAAGTGATGACATAGAGCAACTCTCAATGAAAGCACCAATGTCGGTGTCAAAACCGGCGGATCTTGGGTAGGGGGTCCCGACCTGTGCGTCTAGGCGGATGGTAATAGGAGGCAGGGGACACGATGTTTACCCAGGTTCGAGCCCTCTTGATGGAGGTAAAACCCTACGTCCTGCTTGATTAATATTGATGATATGGGTAGTACAAGAGTAGATCTACCACGAGATCAGAGAGGCTAAACCCTAGAAGCTAGCCTATGGTATGATTGTATGTTCGTCCTATGGACTAAACCTCTCCAGTTTATATAGACACCTGAGAGGGCTAGGGTTACACAGAGTCGGTTACAATGGTAGGAGATCTACATATCCATATCACCAAGCTTGCCTTCCACGCCAAGGAAAGTCCCTTCCGGACACGGGACGAAGTCTTCAATCTTGTATCTTCATGGTCCAGGAATCCGACCGAAGGTATAGTCCGGCTATTCGGACACCCCCTAATCCAGGACTCCCTCACCCGCCCTTAAATTTAGACTTCCGCCGTGGCCTTCTTACACACAAACAACAAAAATCGCCATTGCACTCCCACTCATTGTTCCCCACGAAAAATCAAGTTGCAGGAGGACCAACTGCTCCAGGCCATGGGATTCATCAAGGAATTCATGGAGGTGCAGGCCCACGGCAACACCAAGTTGCACGTGATCCACACCAACGACTTGCAGAAGGCAGCGACCACCATCGAGCAGTTCGAGCGACACCTCGAATTCGAGCGCCACAAGATCGTCAGAGTTGATGTGGAGTACACCAACGACGTTGGCGAAGATCAGAAACCAGCCCTCGTCCAGCTCTCCGTCGGCAAGGATCATCCGGTGTTGCTCTTCCAACTGAGCGCCGCTGACAAGAACTGCACCAGGTTCGACAACTTCCTCGCTGACCCCAAATACACGTTTGCTGGCTTCTCCATCAACGGCGACATAGAGATGCTCGGGCGTGTCGGACTAGAGATCGCCCACTTCGTCGACATCCAGAAGGAATGGAGGGTGCCTATAGCTACCAAGCGTCTGGACTCCCTTGGGGATGTCTCAGGCATCATTGTCCACGACTACTACAACTACATGAAGAAGAAGCTCACCAATGCAGAGCACCAGCGCTGGGCGCATGCCCCTGTCCATGAGGCACATTGAGTATGCAGCAAAAGATGCTTACGCTGCGTACGAGATATGGAGCCGTCTCACCATCATCCAGGAAGGCCTCCGCCAGGCAAAACTCGAGAAGGAGCAGACCAGGAAGCACGCAAGGTGCTGGGGCGACTACGACTACTGAAGTAGGTGGTCCCGACCAAGAAAAGTAACTAGAAGATTGCTCATGCCATTCTAGATTTCCCGTTAGATTTGCTTTCTCTCAAGACTGTCGTTTGCTTGCTCTAAATTTAGATTTGCTTGTGTCGCAGTTAACCTTGTAGTTTGCTTACAGTTTACATATCTTTTGAACAAATTTATTTCCAGTGCAATGTTGCAGTTTTCTATTATTAGAATATATTGGCGTGAACTGAAAAATATAAACATAGTACAGATAACCTTGTAGCTTGCCTCCAGTTTACATATCTTCTGAACAAGTTTATTCCCAGTGCAATGTTGCAGTTTTCTATTATTAGAATATATTGGCGTGAACTGAAAAATATAAACATAGTACAGATAACCTTGTAGTTTGCTTCTAGTTTACATATCTTCTGAACAAGTTTATTTCCAGTGCAATGTTGCAGTTTTCTATTATTAGAATATATTGGCGTGAACTGAAAAATATAAACACAGTACAGATAACCTTGTAGTTTTGCTTCCAGTTTACATATCTTCTGAACAAGTTTATTTCTAGTACAATGTTGCAGTTTTCTATTATTAGAATATATTGGCGTGAACTGAAAAATATAAACACAGTACAGATACTATACGATGAGCGTAACGCACAGAGCAGGTACACATAGCAATCCACAAAAATGACGAGCATGCAATGCACTAGTACCTTTGTGGATGCAGCGTCGAAATGCAGGGACAACAATTACAGAATGCTCCTAAAAGCAATGCACAATGTTCTAACAAACCAGTGCACACACAAATATTAAAAATCATTCGTATGGAACACTTAGGAAAAACATTTTGAATACAGAGGTAGTTAGGTGTTTATTCTCCTTGGAAAACATTGCTTACGCCCGTGACCCTCAGATAAGAACACTACAGAGGCACGGTTGTCCGTCAATAACACCAACTAGCTACTTAAAACACCCACGAAGGCACTTCGGTGCCTCCACTCCTATGGAGACCGTGCGTAAATTGACTTCACATCCATTAATGAGGCCGAGTGCCTTCGAAGACACAAGAAACTCATAGGCCATGGCCCCGCAATGAAAACGTGTCAATGAAAGCTTCTTGAAAACAGAGGCACACCTTCACCATCACGATCCTTCGCGTCCCTACCTCCCTTAGAATAATGTCCGTGCCTCCAGTTCGTCGGGTAAAACCGTACCGCGTGTTAAGAAAGTTGCTGAAAACAAAAACATCAGAAAACCAGGCATTACGTTGACCCCGCTGGCACTAAATGTGACGTCACCGAAAACACAGAGGTAGGAGCGTGCCTTACGGACAGCTTCCGACATATCGGGTCTATGAAGATTTACTTCCTTCTTAATATTGGAGGTGACTATCGCAAAGGCATAGGCTCCATCATTCACCTCTGTGCCTCGGCAAGAACGATGACCGTGCTTGTAACTATAAAGCGTATAGGACACCTTAGGGACGACCTTGCAACTATTTCAGACATGACCGTGCCTATTCCGTCGGCACATTCATGCCTCTCGCAGTTAATTCAAAAACATTTCTGGGAAAACAGTAACGGACGCCTATTGTCAATCCCCGCGTCACGTACATTCGACGTACATTCCTTCGTCACACAAGTAATAGCCGTGCCTCTGCCATAGAACATATAAGTGAAAAACGATTATTCCTACACTTGTAAAACTCAGAATGCCCTGGATAAATGTCGAATCCCACCTTGCGGTAAAACCATGGAGGCCGCTGCTTCTCAGAAACACGTCTGTGGCTTTTTGTGCATGTAGTTGAGTGCACGGATATTTGTTTGTGCCCGTGCCTCATGTAGCACCATAGCACAAATAGACGTCCGTGCAATCACGTAGCTTCAACTCCGTGCATCACGTAGCATCGTATCTGTGCCTCTTGTTTCGCCTCTAGCTGTATGAGTGCTTCTTGCAGCTGCATGACGACACCTCTCGTTGCTTCTCGTTCTTTCTGACCATCTCGTAGCGTCAGTTGCAACACGGACACACAACAGTGCCTTTAAAGAAACACAGCACCGCTCCTACCAGCGAATGTATCACTGAAAACAATTGCCACTCCCAATAAATGTACCACGCCCGTGTGTCTGAGAGTTAAAGCTGCCATTTGAAGCATGCTTTTCTTGGTCAGAGACTTGTGCCTCTACATACTGCCCCAGCATGCCTCACGAGATACGATGGTTGTTAAAAATATAACTGCATTCCTCATGAGATTGTAAAAGTTAACATTTGACAGCAAACTACGAAAGACAACGATCATCTCCACGACTTGCTGGAGATACAACGGTTGTTAAAAATACAACTGCTGATTTTATTTTTATTTTTTATAAAGAAAAACCATGATCCAGAACCCACGATGTGCAAAACCGCGTCGACAGTGAGATCGTGCACCCCTTTTCCACTTCCCCGATGTCGGTGTCAAAACCGGCGATCTCGGGTAGGGGGTCCCGAACTGTGCATCTAGGCGGATGGTAACAGGAGGCAGGGGACACGATGTTTTACCCAGGTTCGGGCCCTCTTGATGGAGGTAAAACCCTACGTCCTGCTTGATTAATATTGATGATATGGGTAGTACAAGAGTAGATCTACCACGAGATCAGAGAGGCTAAACCCTAGAAGCTAGCCTATGGTATGATTGTTGTTCGTCCTATGGACTAAAACCCTCCGGTTTATATAGACACCGAAGAGGGCTAGGGTTACACAGAGTCGGTTACAATGGTAGGAGATCTACATATCCGTATCGCCAAGCTTGCCTTCCACGCCAAGGAAAGTCCCTTCCGGACACGGGACGAAGTCTTCAATCTTGTATCTTCATAGTCCAGGAGTCCGGCCGAAGGTATAGTCCGGCTATCCGGACACCCCCTAATCCAGGACTCCCTTAGTAGCCCCTGAACCAGGCTTCAATGACGACGAGTCCGGCGCGCAGATTGTCTTCGGCATTGCAAGGCGGGTTCCTCCTCCAAGTACTTCATAGAAGATTTTGAACACAAAGGTAGTGTCCGGCTCTGCAAAATAAGTTTCCACATATTGCCATAGAGAGAATAATATTTACACAAATCTAATCTGCTGACGTATTCCGTAGCGTGACATCACACCACGGCCAAGTCTTTATTCGAATCGTTTTACTATCCCACCTCAGCGCGTTTAGCGAGGCGGTTTCCTTGGCACGTCTTGTCAAAGCAGAGATCGTGTCCCCTTATTCCGGGATTCTCATCAATACGGGCGTGGGTAACCCAACCGTTCCCGTTGGTATGTTTTCTCGATCAAAGGCGAGTCCCAAACGGTCACGGGGAGGGCCCTTGGTATTCAACCTCTTATAAAGAGACCAAGGCCTTACTCCTTTCTTTCAATCTCAAACGAGTTCGCCCTTCGCCTCGAGTTCCAACACCCAAGGCTCCAGATTTCAGGCGCTTCGGACCTTCGACAATGTCCGGTTCCGACCTTCGAGGCCGATGGATGCCCTCCTCCATCACGGAGGAGGACGTGCTAAAGTTGAGAAAGGCCAGGTTCTTGACCGGCGAAATCTCGCATAGGTTGCCTGCTCAAGGGCATGTCGTTCCCACTCCCAAGCCTGGTGAGAGTGTGGTGTTCATGTCTCACTTCCTTCGGGGGCTAGGCTTCCCGACGGATCCCTTCGTGAGGGGGCTCATGTTTTATTATGGGCTGGAATTTCATGACTTAGCTCCGGAGTCCATCCTCCATATTTCCTCATTCATCGTTGTGTGTGAAGCCTTCCTCCATATTACTCCTCACTTCGGACTATGGCTCAAGACCTTCAAAGTAGAGCCGAAGATGATCGAGGGATGGCACGTGGAGTGCGGAGGTGCTTTTATAAGCAAGAATACTGGTGCTCCATGGCCCGAGGGCTCTTTTCAAGGGGAGTCTAGCTTATGGCAACAAGAGTGGTTTTATATCACAGCTCCCAGGAGCGCCAAGTGGGTGGCGCTGCCTGCTTTCCGCTCGGGTCCCCCGCCATGACTGGCGTCATGGGTCAATAAGGGGCTGGACTGGGGGCCGGCAAAGGACATGCCCCTGTTGCAGGGCCGCACCCGAGATCTCCTAGAAAGAGACATCAGTCTGGTCGTGGTGATGCAGGTTATGTTAGTTCGCCGAGTTCTGCCCTGCAAGTGTCGCCCCCTCCGCCTGTGGGAGTTCAACCCAGAGGGACCACGAGTTCTCCAATATTTTCTTGGCATGACGCCCGTGGAGATGTACAAATTGTTCTTCGGACCACAAGTAGTGTTTCCGGATTCTACGGAGGACGCAGGTCTGAGCTGCAATCGTCCGGATACTCAAGTAAGTAGCCTTGTGCCCGGACTCGCTATCCGTATATTTATCATAAAATTGCCCCTAAAAGAGCTGTCCTTTAAACAGGAGTGGGTAGCGAAAGCAAAGCTAATCAGGTGTCCGGCCCCCCTCCCAGAGACCACACCGAGTCCCGTGCTAGTCAGGATGTTGGAGGTTGTGCCTTCAAAGGAAAGAGAGGGAGGGGACAAGGAAGCTATAGCCTCCTCGAAGGAGGTTGTCCGGAAGGGGGGAATCGAAAATTCCTCTCCTCGGGGAAAGAAGAGGACCGCCTCTGAAGACCCGAAGACCATGGCCTCAAAGCGGGGGAAGAAATCTTCGCCAGAGGGTCCTGTGCTGGGGGATACTTCGGCCGAATTATGCCCTTAAGGGGATCAGCCCTCCACCGAGCCGTAAGTAGAGAGGAGTTTTCTTTTTAAGAAACGAGAGGAATCCTTGCTTTATATCTGAGAAAAGTAATCGAAAATTTACCTTGTAGCTCGGACCTTAGCCCTTCTCAGCAGAGCTTTGGGGGATCTTCTTTCGGAGATGATGGAGAGCGGAACGCCTCCCCCTGCCGTACCGCCTTGCAAGGCAGGCGACCCTGAGGTATCGTCGCGAAGGGTTTCTCCGAATCCGGCAGGGCCGGAAGGTAGTCATATGGCCCCCCAAAGCCCTCCATGTCCGGCCTTCAAAAAGGGCCATCGGACGAGTCCAGCGCCATCTGGTGCGCGGTCGGAGGGGCTGAAGGATCTGCTAGGGCGAGCATCTATCTCGGAGGAGCACCGTGCATTGATGGGTACGGTGATTGAGAGGATTTCATCCGCGGAGAGCGGATTGCACGAGGCCATCAGGAGTTTGCTGACAGGTTTTGACGTACGCAAAATAATGTACCCTTTTTGGACAGTTGCGCATAAATAAGATGCGCCCTGTGTAGATAGTAGCTCCTGAGACTCTGTGCGTTGTCAAAAGTGACGGCGCGCAGAGGATCATAATCTCAGGTCTAATATGCCGCCTTCATATGTAGGTGGCGAAGTGTCCGGTGTCAAGCCAGACTGATGAATTTGCCGAGCTAAAGCGGCAACTTAACATGGCAGGTGCCGATATTGCACTTGTCAACAAGCGGCTTGACGAGGCCCAAGGTATGTAATTCCTTCGGCGGCACCTGGTAGTAGGAGCTTTATGCCAGTATATTACAATGTGTGCGCTTGATGCAGATGGTGCTGCTGCCATGGAGAATTTTCGGGTGGAACTTGCCCGAGCAAAGGAGCAAGCCAGGAAAAGTGATGCAGCTGCCGGAAAGGCAATTGAAGAGCTGAAAGATGAACAGGCTGCTCACTGCCAAAGCAAGAAGGAAATGGCCGAGATGGCCGTGAAGCTGAAGGACGCTGCTGACCGTTGCAAGCTTCTTGAAAAAGAAGATCGGGCGGAACAGACGGACCTGGAGAAGGCCGTTTCCGATGCCAAGGATGCTCGCTCTGCAATGAGAGCTATGAAGGAGGAGCTGCGTCAGGCCAGAGAGATCGCGGCTGGAAAGCCCTTTATGCTGCGGAGGAAGTTCTGTGATCCTAAACATGCTCCGTTAGACCGGATGTGGAGTACGGCAGACACCTATCTGGATTTGGCAGCGAGTGCCGCAGATGCGGCCGAACACTTCCGAGATCAAGAAGATCATGAAGTGGAAAAGCTCTTTTGGTCGCAGTTCCACAATCCGGAGCGTCCACTGTCATTAGCCGATCGTTTGGCCGAATGGGCTGAGCTAAATAGGTTGTCCGGACTCGCCATGAAGTATGTCATGAGTCATCTGTGGCCAGAGAGGCCAGAGCCAAAAAGTTATTTCAACTTAGTGCAGCAGTTCCTTGGTGCGGCGCCGTGTATCGATGCGATGAAGAGGTCAGCGTGCATAGAGGGTGCGCGGATGGCTCTTGACCGTGTGAAGACATACTGGGCGGAAATGGTGGCCACCGCTGTTGCATCCCCCGACTCAGATGGAAGCCGAGTACCTGTCGAGCACTATTTTCAGGAAGTTCTGCAAGGCGCTCGTTTAATAGAGACGCAGTGCTTGAAGGATACTATATTCTTATAGCATATATTATTGTAAAACAATATTTTGATAAATTGTAGAAGCTTTTTATACTTGTGCCTGCAAGTATTATAATACCTCCTGTGCGGCCGTTTAACATATATGTATATATAATCTGAAAGATGGCAGTCGTCGGCTTCAGCCCCCACGCACATAATGCAGGGGTGTTCGCAGAAGGCGCATTTTCACACTTGATCCAACGTCTTGGTCCTACAAAGGAGGTGATAGCACAGCGAACTAGGCAATCGGACTATGATGCTTTATCACTTTCACTTAGGCATAGGAGTTTGATAATGAGGCTATTTATATAGCCCCTGGTGGTGCCTGCGCTCGCCCGAACTCGGGGCGTGTATGTGCCTGGCCGGGAAGCGGCCCTTCGTTAATGCAGAGGAATCCTAAAGATTCCAGTAAGTCATCGAGTGGTTGACCAGTCTCACGCTATATCATCACAGTCAGTTTTTGGCTTTCTCTACTGAGGTGCTCGCCTGGCCGAACCGGGGCACAATCGCAGTAGTTCTCCTAGTGCCGCCTTAGCCGATAGAGCGGAACGTAAGGTAGCAAAACACAGGAGCCGGGCAAACCCAACATTTGACCAAAGACATGATTCGGAGCTGATGCATATAAGGCCAAACTCGCAACGCCGAACACTCCCTAAGGTATTCGGTCTTTATGAGGGCGGGCGGGATAACGCCCTTAGTAATAAGCCCATAGTGTCCAGGTACGCGCAAAAATCTGACGTGGCCACATGCCAAACGCCAGCCTCCTCCTTGGTTATACCAAGAAACCAGGGGATGTGTATCAACAAAAGACAGTAAAAAAGGTTTATGTAGGGTCTTAATCTGAAAAGAATCCTTGGAACGGGTCCCTGCTGCATGTCTGCGCCTGTATCTCTGTTGTGTCGTATCCTGGACGGGCGTAGCATGGTGTTCATCTGTAAAAGAGAGGAACTTAGTTTAGGAAAGATCGTGTCGAACATGAGTTATACTAAATAAATGAAGTATAAATCGAAATGGGTAAAATTGAGCTTTATTGTCTCTTGTTTTATATGCGCGGAGCCCCTGGTATAGGGGTATATGGCTATTAAGCCTTTATCAATTGTATGTTTATGTCGGACTCGTCTAGCCGTGTCCGTGGTCTTGACGACCTGTTTAGGTTCTTTGGCTGGTAAAGCCGCTTTATTGTGGGGCTGTCAAGGCAGCCGCACTGTCTTCCGCGCGGGGGGAACACTCAATGTTTTCCCTTTAATGAGATCATGCCTCGTGGACCGGGCATCTTAAGCGTGAGACATGCATAATGCGTTATTGCGTTAAGGTGGGCAAAAGCTTCGCGTCCTAGCAGTGCTTGATAGCTACTTGAGAATGGGGCGATGTGGAAAGTTAGCTGTTCGCAACGGAAGTTATCGGGGGAGCCGAACATAACTTCTAGCTGGAGGGAACCCATGCAACGGGCATCCGGGCCTGGCGTTACCCCTTGAAAGGAGGTTTTTCTATGGAGAATTTTTGTTGGGTCTATCCCCATGTTGCGGATTGTGTCCTGGTATAACAGGTTTAGACCACTGCCGCCGTCCATCGGGACATTTGTAAAGTGGAGTCCGCCGATTATTGGATCTAATACCAAGGCAGTCCAGCCTGCGTTCCGGATACTTCTCGAGTAATCCTGATGGTCGAAGGTGGTCGGTTTTAACAACCATGGGAGAGACTCCTTTGGGATAGGTCATATGGCGCGCATCTCTGTTGGCGCCATTCTGTTCGTCACGTGAAGTAAGTTACTGTTTTGACTTCTTGTGGGAAATCCTTTTGTTTCCTGGTGCTCTGCTTGTGGGGTTCGTCGTCGTCCTCGCTTGGTGTGTCGAGCCCCTTGTGTTCGGCGTTGAGTTTGCCGGATTTCTTGAAAACCCAACAATCTCTGTGGGTATGGTTCGCAGGCTGTGTATTTGACATATCTTGTCCAAGATTTTGTTTAAGTTGGATAGCTCGTCCCTGTTATCCTTGAGGGGCGACTTTCTCTGATTCTGCCACGAGCTTTTGAATCCAGCGTTGACCGCCGTGCTCTTTGGGATGTTTCTCTTATTCCGGCGCTGGTCCTTGTTACGTCGGGGTTTTCCGTTTCCATCCCTAACTTCAGATGTACTTGGGTCGCTGGTGCTACATCTTGCCAACCAGCTGTCCTCTCCTGCGCAAAAGTGGGTCATGAGGCTTGTTAATGCGGCCATTGTTCTTGGCTTTTCTTGGCCGAGGTGTCTGGCGAGCCATTCGTCTCGAATGTTGTGCTTAAAAGCTGCTAGGGCTTCGGCATCCGGACAGTCGACTATCTAATTCTTTTTAGTAAGAAATTTGTTCCAGAATTTCTGGGCTGACTCTCCGGGCTATTGAGTTATGTGACTGAGATCGTCTGCATCCGGAGGGCGGACATAGGTCCCTTGAAATTTTTCCCGGAAAGCATGCTCAAGCTCTTCCCAACTTCCAATGGTGTTTTCGGGAAGGCTTTTGAGCCAATGCCGGGCTGGCCTTTTAAGCTTGAGGGGTAAGTATTTTATGGCGTGGAGGTCATCTCCTCTAGCCATGTGTATGTGGAGGATATAATCCTCGATCCAGACCCCAGGGTCTGTTGTTCCATCGTACGCCTCTATGTTTACGGGCTTGAATCCCGCTGGAAATTCATGGTCCAGCACCTCGTCGGTGAAACATAGGGGGTGTGCGGCACCCCTGTATTTGGGTGTGCCGTGATGTTCGGATATTTGTTGTGTTGCATTGCTTACTAGAGCTTGCTTTCTTGGCCCATAGATAGATCTGGCTGGGCCATCTTTTTGATGTGGATCCTTTGGTGGATCGCGTGCCGGCTTGTGTGCGTCACCGCTTGCCGCTCCATGCTGGCCATGTGGTCGTCTATCCGACCGGGTGGCTTTCCTATTTTTTGACTGCGGGGGCTCTAAGGCCTCCTCGTCAAATTCAGGCAGTAGCTTTCGCTTTGGATAGATTTTTGTGCGGCGACTGCCGCCATATTTGTCTACGGTGTTGCGTACTTTGCTCCATCTGATTCTGAGTGCATCTTCCGCGGTTTTGAGCTTCCGCTTCTGCTTTTTCAGGCTATGCGTAGTAGCGACGAGCCCTTCGTAGAGGTTCTTCTGCTCCATGAGCCTATCCGGTGTAAGGTCGTCCGGACTGTTGTTTTCGCTGGGGACGGGGTGTTCGGTTTGTTTATCCAAGTTGCCCTGTTCGGACGGTTGCTCGAAGGCATGTTCGTCGTCCGCCGGCTCGTCTGCTCTATGGCTGGGTTTGTATGGCTGATGTCTCTGTCGAGGCGGGGCTTGGAGCGGCACTTACGTCACCGCTTTGATTGCTTTTCGAGTGAACGATCCCTCGTTGCATCCCTGTGTTCCTCGTCGTCGCTTCCTTTGGGTGTGTCCACCATGTATACATCATGAGATGAGGTGGATGTCCAATGCCTTATAGGCGTTGGTTCATGTTCATCTCCTACATCGTCGTCCATACCGTTGATGTCTTCGGAGTCGAAGTCGAGCACGTCGTTTAAATTATCGACAGTGGCTACGAAGTGGGTGGTGGGTGGGCTTTGAATTTCTTCATCATCCGCATCCCAACCTTGTTGACCATAGTCCGGCCAGGGCTCTCCTGATAAAGAGAGAGACGTTAGTGAATTCAGAATATCGCCGAAGGGCGAGTGCTGAAAGATGTCCGCAGCGGTGAACTCCATGATCGGCACCCAATCGGGTTCGATCGGTAGGGGCGCGGAGGGCTCGGAGTCTGGAGAGGAGTCCAGCTCCTTGGAGTCACGGGCTTCGCAGAGAATAGGGCTGGTGTTCGGCTCGATCGCCGTAGAGATTGCAGCCCCCGAGGCGGTGTCCAACCGCCCATCCTCGATTGGCGCAGTTGGCTCCGAATTAAGAGTCAGAGCTGATGCGGGTGCGGCCTCCAGGGCACTGTTCGGCGGCAGAGCTAGATCATGCCCATCGTGACAGTGCGGCGCGCTCGGCTGCGGCTCGAATCCGTCGAAGATCAAGTCTCAGCGGAGGTCCGCTTTGTAGTTTAAACTTTCAAATCTGACCTGACGGCCAGGGGCGTAGCTTTTGATCTGCTCCAGATGGCCAAGCGAATTGGCCCGCAGTGCAAAGCCGCCAAATACGAACATCTGTCCGGGGAGAAAAGTCTCATCCTGGATCGCATCATCGTTGATGATCGGAGGGGCCATCGGGCCTAAAAGTGACGACACAGAGGAACTCTCAATGAAAGCACCAATGTCGGTGTCAAAACCGGCGGATCTCGGGTAGGGGGTCCTGAACTGTGCGTCTAGGCGGATGGTAACATGAGGCAGGGGACACGATGTTTTACCCAGGTTCGGGCCCTCTTGATGGAGGTAAAACCCTACGTCCTGCTTGATTAATATTGATGATATGGGTAGTACAAGAGTAGATCTACCACGAGATCAGAGAGGCTAAACCCTAGAAGCTAGCCTATCGTATGATTGTTGTTCGTCCTACGGACTAAAACCCTCCGGTTTATATAGACACCGGAGAGGGCTAGGGTTACACAAAGTCGGTTACGATGGTAGGAGATCTACATATCCGTATCACCAAGCTTGCCTTCCACGCCAAGGAAAGTCCCTTCCGGACACGGGACGAAGTCTTCAATCTTGTATCTTCATAGTCCAGGAGTCCGGCCGAAGGTATAGTCCGGCTATCCGGACACCCCCTAATCCAGGACTCCCTCACCCGCCCTTAAATTTAGACTCCCGCCAGGGCCTTCTCACACACAAAGAACAGAAATCGCCATTGAGCTCCCACTCATTGTTCCCCACGAAAAATCAGATTACAGGAGGACCAACTGCTCCAGGCGATGGGATTCACCAGGGAATTCATGGAGGTGCAGGCCCACCGCAACACAAAGTTGCACGTGATCCACACCAACGACTTGTACAAGGCGGCGACCACCATTGAGCAGTTTGAGCGACACCTCCAGTTCGAGCGCCACAAGATCGTCGGACTTGATGTGAAGTACACCAACGACCATGGCGAAGATCAGAAACCCGCCCTCGTCTAGCTCTCCATCCGCAAGGATCATCCGGTGCTGCTCTTCCAACTGAGCGCGGCCGACAAGAACTGCACCAAGTTTGACAACTTCCTCGCGGACCCCAGGTACATGTTTGTTGGCTTCTCCATCGACGGCGACAAAGAGATGCTCGGACGCGTCGGACTGGAGATCGCCCACTTCATCGACATCTAGAAGGAATGGAGGGTGCCTACAGCTACCAAGCCTCTGGACTCCCTTGGGGACGTCTCAGGCATCCTTGTGCATGATGTAGAGCTCACCAACGCATAACACAGCCGCTGGGTGTGCATGCCCCTGTCCATGAGGCACATCGAGTATGCGGCAAAGGACGCTTACGCTGCGTACGAGATATGGAGCCGCCTCAGCATCATCCAGTAAGGGCTTCGCCGGGTAAAACCCGACAAGGAGCAGATCAGGAAGCGCGCTAGGTCTTGTGGCGACTACTACTATTGAAGCAGATGGTCCCGGCAAACAAAATTATCTAGAATATTCTAGATTTCTCATTGGATTTGATTTCCCTCAAGACTGCCTTTTGCTTGTTATAAATTTAGGTTTTCTTGTGCCGTAGTCAACCTTGTAGTTTGCTTGCAGTTTACATGTCTTTTGCACAAGTTTATTTCCAGTGCACCACAATAGGCACTTATGTGCCTATGTGCCTCTGATACCAAGGGGACCATGCGTAACTTGGCTTCAAGTCATTTTACGCAACATTCTAGACGTCAACCAAAAGATTCACCTTCTCTCTGATATTTTCATTAATGAGGCCTAATGCCTTCGAAAACACATGGAGCTCATAGTCCATGCCCCCCACAATGAAAATGTGTTAGTGAAAGCTTCTTTAAAGTAGAGGCACACCTTCACGTCCTTGCATAACGATCATTTTCGCATCCGTACCTCCCTTGAAATCACGTCTCCGTGCCTTCAGTTAGTTACATGCATGCCTCTACGTCGGGTAACACCGTGCCTCTCTCGGGCGTAACATGTTAAGAAAGTTGCTGACAACAAAAACATAAGCAAACCGAGCATTACGTCCACCCCACTGGCACTAAACGTGACGTCATCGAAAACGCAGAGGCAGGAGCGTGCCTTACAGCCAGCTTCTGACGTATCGGGTCTGTGAAGATTTGCTTCCTTCTTAATATAGGACGTGACTATCGCAGACGCAAAGGCTCCATCCTTCACCTCCGTGCCTCAACAAGAACGACGATCGTGCTTGTAACAGTAAAGTGTATAGATGATACATTAAGGAGACATTAGGGACCACCTTGCACCTATTTCATACGTGACCGTGCCCGTTCCGTCGGCACATTCATGCCTCTCACAAAAGTAATTGCCGTGCCTCTGCCACACAACATATAAGTGAAAAACAATTCTTTATACACTTATAAAACCCGGAATGTCCTGGATAAATGTCGAATCCCATCTTGCGGTAAAACCATGCAAGACGGTGCTTCTCAGAAGCACACCTGTGGCTTTTTTGTGCATGTTGTTGAGTGCCTCTCTAGAATCTAACCATGTTGAAACCATATTCAAATCTAACCACACTGAAATTTCTAGAGTCAAATATATGACCTAGTTGAGACGTTTATTTTGCACTTGAATCTGCAATCTATAATAAAACAATACATTGTAATAAAACATATGCCTTCCGACCAAAATATGGTACTTAAAACTGCAATTTGTAATAAAACATACACCGTCCAAAATAAATGTGTCAACTTTGCAGTACAATTCACATTGTACTAGTTAGTATAGCGTTTGACATGGTGTTTGACATGGAAACGAAACTGTCTCCGTTCTGACAACAACGATTGCTTGACATTGTTCAACCTTTACAGACACACAAAACATGAAAAGCATAAAAAGCAAACATCTACCAACAAAACTACACTACTCCCCGTCGTCGGAGATGTCCACTATCTCCATTCTGACATCGACGTCGTTGTCCTCCGCCTCCTGCTCCACATCCATCTCGTCGAAGAGCACATCGGTCTTCGCCTGCTCTTCCCGGAGGAAGCGCCGGTTGGACTCCACATACGCCTCATCTTGGATGGACTCCAGGATAGCGGTCTGCTCCGCCATCAAGGCCGACTCACCGAGATAGAACTCTGCCTCGTCTTCCTCGTCACCCCACTCCTCGTTGTCCTCGTCTTCCTCGTCACCAGCCTCCTCGTCGTCCTCGTCATCTCCCTCCTCGTCGTCCTCGTCCACGCCTTCCTCATCGTCCTCGTCATCCTCGTCCAAGCCTTCCTCGACGTCCTCGTCATCCTCGTCCACGCCTTCCTCGTCGTCCTCGTCCACACCTTCCTCGTCATCCTCCTCATCTTCGTCCATGCCTTCCTCGTCGTCCTTGTTATCCTTGTCCACGCCTTCCTCGTCGTCCTCGTCCACACCTTCCTCGTCATCCTCCTCATCCTCGTCCATGCCTTCCTCGTCGTCCTCGTCATCCTCGTCCACGCCTTCCACGTCGTCTTCCTCATCCTTGTCACCCCCCCCCTCTTCCTCCATCACATCTCCCCCAACTGGATCAACTCCCTGCATGACCTCCGACGGATCCCCCTCCACTTCCTCCACCTCCCCAATCTCCTCCGGCCCCGGCGAGTCCGGAGACATGCCCTCTACGACCCGAGCGGCGCGCCTCAAACGGATGTCCTCCTGCACCTGAAAGCGATGATCGGGAGTAAGCATCGCATAAGTAGTTATCTTGTGCCGAACCATGGCGGGGAACATCACAAACGAAAAGAGGAAGATGGGTGATTTCCTAAGATTGCCGGCGAAAGAGGGAGAAGCAGGATGATGTCTAGTGGTGGTGGACGCCGCTCGGCTTAAATAACTGCTTCTTAACCTCGGGCGACGGAACGGTGACACGCGGTGTTCACTTCACCGACGGATGAGACAGCCGTCGGTCCTTTTGGATTCCGCAGCGCCGACACGTGGCGTTCACTCTATTAAATACCTCCACCTCCTCCAGAACGGCGTCACCGGAGGAAACGCACGTCGGACCCTTGGGTTTCCGGAGCGGTGTTCACACCGAATACGAGGGGACGCCCGTCGAACGGTGGGGTTTCTGCAATCAACACGCGAATGTGACTCCATGTAACACATATAGTTGTGCCTTTCAGTGCGAACAATTCAACAGAATCATTTGGAACACCAAGACAAACTAACGTCACTCTACACAATGCGACTCCATGCCTTCCTGGGACCCATAGCCGTGCGAAGAATATACCACACCAGTGTCTCTCGAATATGCCATTCCATGCTTCACAGAGTAAACAGTGGGTATTCACATCTGAACCAATTCCGCTGGGTCTCCCCAATTAAAGAACCTTTGTGCATTGAACGGCGGTGCCTCTCCGTCTGATCGAGTCGACGGAATCATTCGGAACACAAACACATGGGAGCGTGACTCTACGTTATAGGGCAGCATGCATTTTAGAGCTTCACGCCCGTGCATGTGACCCTTAACACTGCCACGAACGTCCACACCATCATTAGTGCACAAGTCATGTCGATACCTGGTACAGAACTGTAGCTGTAGTCACTTAACGCCCGTGCTTCTAATAAAAGAAGCACCACATAGAGTCGTGGCTTTTAAAAACATTACACTTTTAAACACCTCGACTCTGGAACCGGCCACTCGCAAAGTAAACATTTAGCGTTAACACCTAAACCCATTCCGCTTTGTTTCAACAATAAACTGACGAAACGTGACTCTCCGACACACCCAAAAATGCCCTGATGGCATTCATGTCGGTGCCTCTTCTTCTGAGCGAGTCAATGGAATCATTTTGAACACAAATACAGGCGAACGTGACTCTACATAAAACCACGCCATCTGGAACACCAAGACAAACTAACGTCACTCTACACAATACCACGTTGTGTCTTTAAACACCTCACGCCGTGCTTCTAATAAAAGAAGCACCACGCAACTCAGCACAGAGTCGTGGCTTTTAAAAACAAGGAAATTACGCTTTTAAACACCTCGACTCTCAAACCGGCCACTCGCAAAGTAAACATTTAGTGTTAACACCTAAACCCATTCCGCTTTGTTTCAACAATAAACTTACGAAACGTGACTCTCCGACGGACCCAACCATGCCCTGATAGCATTCATGTCCGTGCATGTTCTACTGAACTAGTCAACGAAATCATTTCGAACACAAATACAGGCGAACATGACTCTACATAAAACCACGCCATCTGGAACACCAAGACAATCTAACGTCACTCTACACAATAAAACGCCGTGCCTTCCTGGGACCCATGACCGTGCGAAGAATATACCACACCAGCGTCTCTCAAATAGGCCATTCCGTGCCTCACAGAGTAAATAGTGGGTGTTCACATCTGAACCAATTCCGGTGGGTCTCTCGAATTAAAGATCCTTTGTGGGCTGAACGCCTATGCGTCACCGTCTGATCGAGTCGACGGAACAATTCGGAACACAAACGCACGAGACCGTGACTCTATATTATAGGGCAGTATGCCTTTTAGCGCTTCACGCCCGTGCCTGTGACCCTTAACACTGACACGAACGTCCACGCCCTCGTCAGTGCACAAGTCATCGTCCGCCGCTATATTCACTTCACGTCTGTGCTTCTAATAAAAGAAGCGCGACGTAACTCAGTACAGAACCGTGGATTTTAAAAACAAGGAACTTACGCTTTTAAACAACTCGACTCTCGAATCTCACAAAGCAAACAGCTAGCGTTAACATCTAAACTCATTCTGCTTTCTTTCCATGATAAACGTATGAACGTGACTATGCAAAAGACGAAACCATTCCCCCATGGGATTCACCTGCGTACGTGCCTATTTTTCTCAACGAGTCGACGGAAACATTTCGAACACAAATACAGGCGAACATGAATCTATATAAAACCACACCATGAATCTGTGGGATGCAAGCCCGTGTCTGTGACCCGAAACACTGCAACACAGAAAAGCCACGAATGTACACACCTTCATCAGTACACAAGTCATTACAATACTAGGTTAACAACCGTGGATGCAGAGACTTCACGTCCCGTGCATCATAAGTAATGGCGTCTAATTACAACGATACTCGAAACCAAAATACATTTTGTTTGCAAGGTAGCTAACAGCGAAATTTCACAGGTAAAGATAAGAAATTCCACTCCACTGCTTAAGAACACCAGACGCACACAACAGCCAGGGATGCCGCTATATACCTAGTCCCCAACGACCTTGTTGTTGGTTTGCTCCCGGTGCAGTTCATCAATCTCCTTCTTCAGCACCTTCATATTCTCGTCATGTCGCTTCAAACCTGCGGCCGATTCCTTCAACAACCAATTCTTGCTGGTTTGTGCCATGCGCAGTTCATCAATATCCTTCTTCAGTGCCTTCACATCCTCATCATGTCGCTTCACAGCTGCAACCGATTCCTGCAACGACCCCACGTGCTTTTCAAGGAGATTGTTCTTCTCAACCGTAATTTCTACGATCCTGGCATTCGCCTTTTTCAAATCTTCCCTTGCTTCCTGGAAGAGCTCCTGCCACCCGTGGATGATCTCCACCAGCTCGTCACACGTTTTGTTATCCTCTGCAACTGAAACAACGTGCACCATTCCCGTCGCCGCCCCGCTCACCATTCCCATTTCTTTTGAGCCACAGCTGCTCCCCAATTCTACAGTAAGGGACTTCTGTTCAGGACCATGACGCAGACTAACCCTACCTCCAACTGACTGTAAATCAGTATCAGCAAGACACACACACATCAAATTAGGAGTCAGCTGACCACAATAATTCATGTTTTACAAACTAAATCAAAGCAGACGAAAGAAACAAAAAACGAATGAAGGAGAAGCAGAAACAGGGTGAACTTACAAACGAGGAACCCTCACGAGCCGGGATCTCCTCGCGCGACAGGGTACGACCGTTCGGAGTAGTCTCCTTCTGCCCAGCCATGGTGGAGATGGTCAGTGAATAGTGATGAGCAAGAGGAATGGAAGGCCTGGTGGCGAACGAAGCGAGGAGTAGAATGTGGCTAGGGTTTCGCGACTCTGTCCGTCCTCCTTAAATAGCCGGAGCCTAGCCTTGGGCGACGAGCCAGAACGGCGTCACCGGAGGAGACGCCCGTCGCACCGTTAGGTTTCTGGAGCGGCGCCACATGGCGTTCACTCCCGAGGTACGAAGAGATGGCTCTCAAACCGTGGGTTTCCGCGATAAACGCACGAATGTGACTGTTGGTAAATCATAACCATGACTCTTCACGCTGCAAGGATGTGCCTGCCGTTGCGAGCGGTTCAAAGGAATCATTTGGAACACGAAAACAACATAACGTAACTCTTCACAATACCACGCCGTCACTTCCTGGGACCCACCACCGTGCAAAGAATACACCACAGCAGCTTCTCTCGAACAAGCCATTCCGTGCCTCACTGAGTAAACAGTGAGTGTTCACACCTGAACCCTTTCCGCTGGGTTTCCATCTGATCGAGTCAACGGAATTATTTGGAACGCAATCACAGACGAGCGTGACTCTATATAACACCACACCATGCCTGTGCCTCTCCATCTAATCGAGTCCACGCCTTTATCGAGTAATATACGAAACATCAAGAAAGAAGCGTGACTGTGCTTTTGAAAACAAGGAAACAAGCTTTTAACAACAGAGTCAATAGTAAGTGTTGGCGTCTCAACCCATTCTGCTGGGTTAAAGAAATGAACGTGACCGTGCGTAATGCAAAGCTATGCCTCTATGGGCTCACCGGCCGTGCATCTCCTTCTGATCGAGTCGACAGAAGCACTCAGAACAGAAACACAGGGGAACGTGACTCTATATAATACGGTACCATGCCTCTTAGAGCTTCACGCTCGTGCATGTGACCCTTAACATTGCCACGAACGTCCACGCCATCGTCAGTGCACAGGTCATGTCGCTACCTGGAACAGAACTGTGGATGTAGTCACTTCACGCCCATGCTTCTAATAAAAGAAGCGCGATGCAACTCAGTACAGAACCGTGGCTTTTAAAAACAAGGAACTTACGCTTTTAAACAACTTGACTCTCGAATCAGCCACTCACAAAGTAAACAACTAGCGTTGACATCTAAACCCATTTTGCTTTATTTCCATGATAAATGTACGAACGTGACTATGTGAAAGACGAAACCATGCCCCCATAGGATTCACCTACATACGTGCCTATTCGAATAGGCCATTCCGTGCTTCACAGAGTAAACAGTGGGTATTCACATCTGAACCAATTCCGCCGGGTCTACCCAATTAAAGAACCTTTGTGGGCTGAATGCCCGTGCATCTCCGTCTGATCGAGTCGAGGGAACAATTCAGAACACAAAAACACGGGAACGTGACTCTATATTGTAGGGCAGCATGCCTTTTAGCGCTTCACGCCCGTGCCTGTGACCCTTAACACTGCCACGGACATCCACGCCATCATCAGTGCACAGGTCATGTTGCTACCTGGAACAGAACCGTGGTTGTAGTCAGTTCACGCCCATGCTTCTAATAAAATAAGCACCACGCAACTCAGCACAGAGCCGTGGCTTTTGAAAACAAGGAACTCTTACCCTTTTCCACTGGGTTTCCGCAATTAAAGAAACAAACGTGACTGTGAGTAAGACCAAACGATGCCTTTCCGCTTGGTTCCATTTGATCAAGTCAACGGAATTATTCGGAACACAAACACAGACGAGCGTGACTCTATATAACACCACACCATGCCCGTGCCTCTCCATCTAATCGAGTCCACGCCTTTATCGAGTAATATATGAAACATCAAGAAAGAAGCGTGACTGTGCTTTTGAAAACAAGGAAACAAGCTTTTAACAACAGAGTCAATAGTAAGTGTTGGTGTCTCAACCCATTCCGCTGGGTTAAAGAAACGAACATGACTGTGCGTAATGCAAAGCTATGCCTCTATGGGCTCACCGGTCGTGCATCTCCTTCTGATCGAGTCGACGGAAGCACTCGGAACAGAAACACAGGGGAACGTGACTCTATATCACATGGTACCATGCCTCTTAGAGCTTCACGCCCATGCCTGTGACCCTTCACACTGCCATGAACATCCACGCCATCGTCAGTGCACAGGTCATGTCACTTCAAATCAGTCGGTGTATGTTTTTCCATCGCTAAAACATGATGGTTTTAACAATAGAGTCAATAGTAAGTGTTGGCATCTCAACCCATTCCGCTTGGTTAAAGAAACGAACGTGACTGTGCGTAATGCAAAGCTATGCCTCTGTGGGCTCACCGGCCGTGCATCTCCTTTTGATCGAGTCGACAGAAGCACTCGGAACAGAAACATAGGGGAATGTGACTCTATATCATACGGCACCATGCCTCTTAGAGCTTCACGCCCGTGCATGTGACCCTTAACACTGCCACGAACATCCATGCCATCATCAGTGCACAGGTCATGTCACTACCTGGAACAGAACTGTGGCTGTAGTCACTTCACGCCCGTGCTTCTAATAAAAGAAGCGCGACGCAACTCAGTACAGAACCGTGGCTTTTAGAAACAAGGAACTTACGCTTTTAAACAACTCGACTCTCGAATCGGCCACTCACAAAGTAAACAGCTAGCGTTAACATCTAAACCCATTCTGCTTTCTTTCCATGATAAACGTACGAATGTGACTATGCGAAAGACGAAACCATGCCCCCATGGGATTCACCTGCGTACGTGCCTATTCGAATAGGCCATTCCGTGCTTCACAGAGTAAACAGTGGGTATTCACATCTAAACCAATTCCGCTAGGTCTCCCCAATTAAAGAACCTTTGTGGGCTGAACGCCCGTGCATCTCCGTCTGATCGAGTCGACAGAACAATTCGGAACACAAACACACGGGAGCGTGACTCTATATTGTAGGGCAGCATGCCTTTTAGCGCTTCACGCCCGTGCCTGTGACCCTTAACACTGCCACGAACATCCACGCCATCGTCAGTGCACAGATCATGTCGCTACCTGGAACAAAACCGTGGCTGTAGTCACTTCACGCATGTGCTTCTAATAAAAGAAGCGCCACGCAACTCAGCACAGAGCCGTGGCTTTTAAGAACAAGGAACTCTTACCCTTTTCCGCTGGGTTTCCGCAATTAAAGAAAGGAACGTGACTGTGAGTAAGACCAAACGATGCCTTTCTGCTTGGTTTCCATCTGATCAAGTCAACGGAATTATTCGGAACACAAACACAGACGAGCGTGACTCTCTATAACACCACACCATGCCCGTGCCTCTCCATCTAATCGAGTCCACGCCTTTATCGAGTAATATACGAAACATCAAGGAGGAAGCGCGACTGTGAGTAAGGAAACAAGCTTTTAACAACAGAGTCAATAGTAAGTGTTGGCGTCTCAACCAATTTCGCTAGGTTAAAGAAACGAACGTGACTATGCGTAATGAAAAGATATGCCTCACCGGTCGTGCCTCTCCTTCTGATAGAGTCTGACGGAAGCAATCGGAACAAAAACACAGGGGAGCAT
The DNA here is from genome assembly GCF_018294505.1 of Triticum aestivum. Taxonomy (NCBI): domain Eukaryota; kingdom Viridiplantae; phylum Streptophyta; class Magnoliopsida; order Poales; family Poaceae; genus Triticum; species Triticum aestivum. The sequence continues at coordinate 594,986,619 of NC_057797.1, forward strand.
GACTCCATATTATACGGCAACATGCCTCTTAGCGCTGCACGCTCGTGCCTGTGACCCTTAACAGTACCACGAACGTCCACGCCATTGTCAGTACACAACTCATGTCACTGCCGGGTACAAAACCGACATTGTATTCACTTCACGACCGACGCTAATAAGCGACATCCATGCCCAAAGCCTACTCATCTACATGTACCAACGAACGAAACAACACGACGACAATGCAACGCATAAATGCTTTACAGGTTCATGTAAGTACAAAAGGCCACATGCCCCAACGCAACGAAAAAACACACGCTTCAAGCTCTCTGCCTACACTCTAGCAACGTTCTTGATCGGCTGGTGGGCGAGCGCATCCTCAATCTGCTTCTTCGTCGCCTCATGACCTTCCTTCACAGCAGCATATGAATCCTCAACCAGGCTCTTGTACTTGACGAGAACCTCAGCATTCTCACCCATAAGCTGCTCCACTTCGCCCGACAGCTTCTGCACCAACGCATGGCTCTGCTCATACAGATTCTTCCAGCGTGCGGCCTCCTGATCCTTCTGGTGGAGCTCTTTGAGAAGCTTCTCATTCTCATACAGAGATCGAAATATGAGACCAGTGGACTTATCCATAGAGGCAGTGCTCTGCTGCACCAACTTCTCCAGGCGAGCGATGAACTGTTGCTGCTTAATTATCTCATTGAGCATGTCATTGCTGGCTAAGGAATTCGGTACCGCCAACTTGCCGAGATCATCTCCATGGCGAATGCGCTTGTGGGAGGATTCGCCTCCACGCGAGAGATCGTTGGACACCTGGGTAATGGGGCAGGATATCCCTGCCACCGCTACAGTGTAGCGGCGGCACCTCTCCCTTCTTTCCGCGGCTTTGGTCCTCGCTGTGTGGTTGCTTGAACACCCAGAACCCCTCTTACCTGCCATGGCGCAAGCAAGGATCTACAAGCTAGAAAGAGGTGCCTATCTCTGGAGAATTGTGGACGTGGAGTGTTCCATGAGTAGGTACCTTTTTATAACACACGCACACCGGTCAGACGGTCAAACAGAGTAACCGACGCCTCGAATTCTCACAATCTCTCTTAAATACCTCGAACTCTGGACGCCTGGGAAACACAAGTACTATCATTTCGTCTTGCCGTGCGTTCGTCCACACTACAACCACTCAACTTCTTTCAAATGGTCCGTATATATTCAATAAAAAACATCTCAAACACAGTTAACTTACTGTATATGTCTGTCTATATTCCAGAGAAATTACTGTCGAATTCATACTATTATCCATTGCCATTTTTTAAATGATATTTATATCAAAATCTTACTATATCCGCGAATTAGCTTGCACGCTTCTCAAGGTGACACCTTAGTGAAAACGTCTGTAACACACGCAGGCACGAACATGACGCTCTTTAATAACAAACAGTGCCTCCCTGCAACGCACAATCGCGACTCTCCACAAAAAAGGAACAAGTCGACAAGGAAAATATTTCCATACAAAGCGTCAGTAGTCTGCCTGTTGCATTAGCAACACAGTGCCAACTCGGCTTCACTTCCATGCACCTCACAGTGACTCGCCAAAGAAAATGCATGTAACACACGCGTGGACAAACATGACTCCGGCTAATAACAATACTTGCCCCTGCCGTTTTGACGTCCATTCCTCTCCAAGAGAATGAGCGAGCGGAATCATTTGGAAATACCAAAAGCATACAACCGTGGTAACTTGACTCTGACCAATGCGTTAACATGCTTCGCATGAGTTCATGTCCATGCCTCTCCAAATGAACTGGCGAGCAAAATCGTTTGGAACACAAAGAACAATGCAACGTGACTCTCTCTAATTATAAACAGTGCCTCCCTGGAACGCAACACCGCAACTCTCCACAAAAAAGGAAGGAAAACATTTCCATACACAGCGCCAGTAGTGTGCCTGTTGCATTGGCAACACAGTGCCAACTCGGCTTCACTTCCACGCACCTCATAGTGACTCGCCAGAGAAAATGCATGTAACACACGCGTGGTCAAACGTGACTCTGGCTAATAACAATACTTGCCCCCACCATTTTCACATCCATTCCTCTCCATGAGAATGAGCGAGCGGAATCATTTGGAAATACCAAAAGCATATAACCGTGGTAACTTGACTCTGACCAATGCGTTAACATGCTTCGCATGAGTTCATGTCCATGCCTGTCCAAATGAACCGGCGAGCGGAATCGTTTGGAACACAAATAACCATGCAACGTGACTCTCTCTAATAACAAACAGTGCCTCCCTGGAACGCACCACCGCAACTCTCCACAAAAAAGAAGGAAAACATTTCCATACAAAGCGTTAGTAGTCTACCTATTGCGTTGGCAACACAGTGCCAACTCGGCTTCACTTCCACGCACCTCACAGTGACTCGCCAAAGAAAATGCATGTAACACACGCGTGGACAAATGTGACTCTGGCTAATAACAATACTTGCCCCCGCCGTTTTCACATCCATTCCTCTCCAAGAGAATGAGCGAGCAGAATCATTTGGAAATACCAAAAGCATAAAACCGTGGTAACTTTACTCTGACCAATGCGTTAACAGGCTTCGCATGAGTTCATGTCCATGCCTCTCCAAATGAACTGGCGAGCGGAATCGTTTGGAACACAAATAACCATGCAACGTGACTCTCTCGAATAACAGACATCACCTCCCTGGAACGCACCACCGCAACTCTCCACAAAAAAAGAAGGAAAACATTTCCATACAAAGCATCAGTAGTCTGCCTGTTGCGTTGGCAACACAGTGCCAACTCGGCTTCACTTCCACGCACCTCATAGTGACTCGCCAGAGAAAATGCATGTAACACACGCATGGACAAACGTGACTCTGGCTAATAACAATACTTGCCCCCACCATTTTCACATCCATTCCTCTCCAAGAGAATGAGCGAGCAGAATCATTTGGAAATACCAAAAGCATACAACCGTGGTAACTTTACTCTGACCAATACGTTAACATGCTTCGCATGAGTTCATGTCCATGCCTCTCCAAATGAACTGGCGAGCGGAATCATTTGGAACACAAATAACCATGCAACGTGACTCTCTCTAACAACAAACAGTGCCTCCCTGGAACGCACCACCGCAACTCTCCACAAAAAAAGAAGGAAAACATTTCCATACAAAGCGTCAGTAGTCTGCCTGTTGCGTTGGCAACACAGTGCCAACTCGGCTTCACTTCCACGCACCTCATAGTGACTCGCCAAAGAAAATGCATGTAACACACGCGTGGACAAACGTGACTCTGGCTAATAACAATACTTGCCCCCGCTGTTTTCACATCCATTCTTCTCCAAGAGAACGAGCGAGCGGAATCATTTGGAAATACCAAAAGCATACAACTGTGGTAACTTGACTCTGACCAATGTGTTAACATGCTTCGCATGAGTTCATGTCCATGCCTCTCTAAATGAACTGGCAAGCGGAATCGTTTGGAACACAAATAACCATGCAACGTGACTCTCTCTAATAACAAATAGTGCCTCCCTAGAACACAACACCTCAACTCTCCACAAAAAAAGAAGGAAAACATTTCCATACAAAGCATCAGTAGTCTGCCTGTTGCGTTGGCAACATAGTGCCAACTCGGCTTCACTTCCACGCACCTCACAGTGACCCGCCAAAGAAAATGCATGTAACACACGCGTGGACAAACATGACTCTGGCTAATAACAATACTTGCCCCCGCCGTTTTCACATCCATTCCTCTCCAAGAGAACGAGCGAGCGGAATCATTTGGAAATACCAAAAGCATACAACCGTGGTAACTTGACTCTGACCAATGCGTTAACGTGCTTCCCACGAGTTCATGTCCATGCCTCTCCAAATGAACTGGCGAGCGGAATCGTTTGGAACACAAAGAACCATGCAACGTGACTCTCTCTAATAACAAACAGTGCCTCCCTGGAATGCACCACCCCAACTCTCCACAAAAAAGGAAGGAAAACATTTCCATATACAGCGCCAGTAGTGTGCCTGTTGCATTGGCAACACAGTGCCAACTCGGCTTCACTTCCACGCACCTCAAAGTGACTCGCCAGAGAAAATGCATGTAACGCACGCGTGGAAAAACGTGACTCTGGCTAATTACAATACTTGCCCCGCCGTTTTCACATCCATTCCTCTCCAAGAGAATGAGCGAGCGGAATCATTTGGAAATACCAAAAGCATACAACCGTGGTAACTTGACTCTGACCAATGCGTTAACATGCTTCCCATGAGTTCATGTCCATGCCTCTCCAAATGAACTGGCGAGTGGAATCGTTTGGAACACAAAAAATCATGAACGTAACTCTGAGTAACGCCAAGCCATGCCCCTGTGGATCACACAAAAACACTAAAATCAAAAAAATGCTAACATCCCACTGACTAACAGTTAAGATGGCAAGCAAAAAACAAGCTCATGGAAGTACACAGAAATTTTCACCAATCTTGATGTCCAAACAGACAGTCGAAGATTCGAGATGCTTCGCCATTTCCATAGGAGGCTGAGCACTAGTGGCCTCACTTCCATGCGCCTCATCGTGGAACGTCATAAAAAATGTCTGCAACACGCGCAGGCACAGACGTGACTCAGGGTGACACCAAACCATGCCCACGTCGATGTCACCACACTACTATAAAAAAATGCTCCCGCATCGAAGCCCACAGAAAGTTACACCAATCTTGATGTGAAACCAGACGGTCGAAGATTCGCGACGGTTGGACCATTTCCCTCTCTCCCTCCACTCCTTTCTTCCTTTTGCTTTCGCACCGAAAATCTCAAACACTTCACCAGTTCCCCTCTCTCGAACACCCTCCTCTCTTCTTCTGCCCGCATTGTCCAATCCAGCAGACGAACCAAAAATCCAAATCGCATTCGCCTCACCCACCAGCCGCCATCCACTTCGAGATACAGAGAGTTGGTGGGTGCCCGCGAAAGCATCAAAAACCTCTCCCGGCGGCGGCGGCGACTGACGGCGACGACCCCTGCTCGTAGCGGAGGTACCAATAGAGAGCAGGGAGAAAAAGTAGCCGATGGATGCGACGAATCCCTCACAAGCAATAGAAGGTAAAAAAATATTAATCCATTACATTCCATTACCATAGTTCGATCAAAGCAGTTTCCCCCTTTTTGACGGACATGAACCCTAACCGCCACACAAAACCGCGTTTCCAAAACGTCTGTTTAGACTTTTCTAGCAAAATTGAAATAAGGTAGACACGCGTGCAATAGGATGCTACCACTATCCACCACAGAAATCTGCTCGCAAGATATTTGCCTAAAACGTATTGTGCATGCCAGAACTGTCTAGGACACCGCTCTAGATTCAAACCATGAGAGCATCCTTAAATTCAAAACCTGCTATTTACAGGAGATTCTATATATCCGTTGATTGTATCTGTTTCAAATTATGTGCCTCTCTCATATCAACATCCGTGCTCCAATAATAGATCTAGTTGTGTGCTTATAGCGGGAAACAATCTGTGCCTCTCCGGCAGTGCCATTTTTTGTGTCCACGGGATGCATCTCCTCTTTTTGCTGTGAATTAAATTTTGCTTCTACTGCTACTAACACCTGGGCATTTTTACGCAGCAAGGAATGGTAATAAGGAAAATAGGGTACCTGCAAAATAGCCTGTCGTGCAGCAAGGTACTATAAAAGGCTCACACAAACCATATAACAAAAACTATGTAGCAGCAGCAGTAAGTTAACCACTTACGCCCACACAATCTTGGGAAATTACACTTTGATGAAATTTTTCACACACTATGTGTATAATTATTCATTCATGAACATTTTATCTTACCCTCTAAATCTTACAATTATATTTACAGAATATCATTTGTAGTGTTTTTTTCATATAAAAAAAGACCTCCCCTCACTGATATGGACTTGACAGCAGCCATGCTGCTCACACATGACCCTAATTTCCATCACTCATTGGCCAAACCAAGAGTTAGGAGAAAGACTTGGTATAACAATAAAACAATGGATTGATCGCCTATTTAGCTCAGGAAATGAAAGAAAAGGGCTATCTTATGAATCTATGTAGATTAAGTTTCAGATTCTTTTTCTGCAGTCGTGGAAGACATGGTTTGAAAACTATATCCCATTTATTTCGATTTTGCTACATAATCCTTTTGTTACATAATCATCGTGCAGGTGACGGATGTGCGGGAGGAGATATTGAAACGATTTTGTCTGAACTTAACAGTGCATATCTAGAAAAACCACTCATCTCTCCTGATCCGTCAGAAAAAAGAACGAAGCGGAACATGGACAACGAAGCACCCGAGCAAGTGCCAGCACCAACTTCGAGCAGGTAGCTACAAAAAGAGAGGCCATCAAAAACCAAGACTGTTGTTCCTCCTAGAACAAAAAGACAAAAGATAAAGGACAAAAGTCAACTCATCAGCGATAGTGCTACCTTGCAGTGGCGGCAGCAGCCAAGACCTCTAATGGTGCTCCCGCCAGCAGTTATAGGGGTCAAGAATGAACTAACTAAAACCAAGAAGAAAAACAAAAGACAACAGTTGGAAGAAGGCGAGGATGATGCCAGCAAAGAGTCAGAGCATGATCCTGCCGACAACGACGATGGCACAAAACATGATGATGACCTCATTCGTGCAGAGGGCGATGACGCCGCAGGGGACAACGGCGGCGCCACAGAGGACAGCAACAATGACGTAAAACACATTTTCTCTATAGATTTTTCCTACCGCTTTACACCCATGAAAACCAAACCATCCTCTATAACAAAACACTCTTTTTCTACACAGGGAAAACCAAGACAGAAGCGGACAAAGAGGATGAAGACAAGTCGAAAAGAATTGGCAGCACCAACGGATAATGAACATGAGGCAACAACAAATAAGGACAAATGCGAAATCAAGGCAGGAGCAGCATTTGATCAGGTCAATAGAGCATGGAACTTACTAAAAAACGTCACCGGCAAAATGTTAGGACGACCGGGTTTGGAAGCATAGAGGAATTCCAAATAAAGCGCTCCATTTGCAAACCGCTTGTAGCACACATCTACGACAACCTGGAAACAGAAAGCATGACAATAACATTCAGTGACGCTGGTCAGCTAAAAGAAATCAAGATTACCAGGAAAGCTATACACAAGGTTTTTGGATACCCAAACGGCACGGAAAAGTCAGCACCAAGGCCAGAGAAGAGCCCAACTTCAATGAAAGAACTGATCATAGAACTTGGCCTCAAGGAAATGGATTTCCATCATGACGATCTATTTAAAGAACTACAAAACTTGGTGAAACTAGATGACGAACAGTCAAACAGGAAATTAGTTAAAATATTTTTCCTTATTTTTTTCCATAACGTTGTCTGCGGGTCAAGCGCCGCTATCTTCGCCCGACAAGCTATAATGGTAGAGGACATGGACTATCCAGAGATGGCAAAGATGGATTTCTGCGAGATAATCGTTGAATGTATTAAGGAAGGAGCCAAGATATGGCAGAAACACAGAAATTTGCCTCAGGAAGAAAAGAACAAAAAGCATGTCAATGGTTTGGCACAGGGGCCAGTAATCATGTACCTCGACTCCCTGCTGCTGCCAACCCACACAAAAGAAATGCGGAAGATTGCAAAGACAATGGACAAGACCTCATTACCATGAGCAAACCATCTCAAAGAGAGTGACCTAGCAGAAAAGCATGACCAGATGACTATGAATTTGGCAAAATACAGGTATAGCTATATTGTACATAAATCAGTCATTCCCTTTTTGAAAACGGTTTCCATTCTAATTAACTACATTCCACCAAAACGATGCATACATGGAAGGAAATAGCAGAAAGGATCTTCTATGCCAACACAGCATCAACTTCGTCTTCAATTCGGCAGATAGCAAGAGAACATCACAAACAACAGCAACACTAGAACATGACCAAACTGCTACCACCTCCACCCAAACGCCGCGCGAACCACGTGTCAGCACCAGGGGAAGCAGGGAACCAAACAAAAGCATCAGCACAGGAGCAGAAGAAAGATTCCAAAGGATAAAAAAAATGTTGGAAAAAGTACTCCATGAAGCAGAACAGATACCCACAGTAACCACCAGGGCTGAAAACCAATGCAACAAAAAGGAAAAAATACTGGATGAAAATAACAAGAACCTAGTCGTGCAACAAACAATTGCCCTCATGGATCCATTGGAACAACTCAGACAATTTCAGGACATAGTTTGCACAAGGTACCTGATAGACAACACGACCCTGCAGACACTAGAGCAAGCAGATCCAGCAGCCTCAAGTAAACTAGCCGATGCCAACCGCACGAATGAAATCGTAGCCACAACAGAACCAAGAGAAAGAAGAAGAAGACAAAGAGAGGAAGAGAAGAGCAAAATCAAGGGACATAGGCATTGACAAGAACAAGATAAAGTGGCAAAAACAGGTAAGTAAATACTAATGCATGGTGCCATGTGCACACTAAAGCAAACCCCTATTTTCATACCTAAACTAAAAAGAACTGCATCAATGCTTTCGGGAACGTACCAATAGCACGCAGGCCAAGATGAACTCCAACAGCAGGATGGTGTCAACAAACCCAAAAACACGAATGAACACAACAAACAAAGCAACCTCACAGCAGACAATGCTACAACAACAACTACCCCAACACAAACACAAGATACGATCGACGTCAGAACCTGTGAAGAGGTCAGTATGAACATCCATTTTTCCTTTCAAAACCGGATAGAGTTATAAGTGAACTGACAAACCTCCAACAAAATTTAGGCTCAGCTGAAGAACAATCAAGTAAGCAGCCCTGCCAAACAAATGCAAGAGCCTAACCCACAATCAACCGTTAGCATAACAAACAACAAAGAAGAAGAAAACAACAAAGAGGAGGTAAACTTCCATACCCCACTATTACCCACACCGAAAACTCATAAATGGTAGGAAATAAAGTGAACCGCAAACTCATATTGTTTGATCTCCAGGAATCACAAGCACTGCAAGACCAAGAGACAACCCGTGATGAAATTGAACCCCATAGTGAACCTCAAACAGACGAAGGGGTCACACAACAGGAACTTTGTGTACAAGAGATTTCCAGCGCCACAACATTGCAGATCACCATCACGAGTACAAAGGAGAAAGCGCAAGACATCCCAGCAGATGAGAAACAAGAGACTGTTATACCTGACAAAGAAACAGTAGATGCATGCACAAATAACCCAGTCATCAACACGGAGGTAAAAATTCAACAACAACAACCACTTTTCAAAATATTTTTATGATGTCTGAACTACCTAATACACCACGCCACGTCAATACAAAGATTATAAGGGATGTCTCACCATTTTCTTTGAACAAATGCAGGAAACAAACGAGTACGCTGATCTCGAAGATCAATAACTTCAAACAACAACATCTGAAGAGGTTGAAGAGGTAAGGTTACAAAGCTCAAACACAAATGAAGTTCAATCTATAATTTCAATTTTTATTAAACAACGCACCAAACAATTCGTTGTTTTCCCATAACATCTGCTATAATTGAAATAAAGTAGCAAGTTAAATTATTTCAATGCTTTTTCAATGATAACGCAGAAACACGAAGAAGGCGACCACTGAGATACAAGCAATGAAGTAGACACACACATTGTTCTAGAGAAAGAAGAAGAAACCATCAAAGAAAACCCTACACCGTCGTACGATGCCAATTCCCCTGGCAGAGAGGTCAGTGCCAACCAGGTCGAGACTAAAAAACAAGACGGAAAAGACCACCAGCAAGACACGACGGTTGACAAGGAAAAACATGATGCTAAGAAAGACACAGACGACTCATATGAGGATGCAGAAAAAACTGAACAAAAGGGTACAATGCAAAAAGAAGAACATAATATGCCGCAACAAGCAGAAGGAGAACAAGAAAGGAACAACACTGGATAGGACATATCTTCTAGCATCGAAGCAGGCAAGACAATATAAACTTAATTGCTATCTTGTGATCTTGTGACTTGGAGTTATTTATATTAAATTCAAAATCATTGCAGGCACAATGGAGAAAGGGGACAAAGATAGTGATTCCGCCAACAAAGCCATCGAAGACATGTACAACGATGTATGCAAGCCATGGACACAGAGAGAAATGTAAGTTCATGAAACTAACACAAAACACATTATTACACACGATCATTTTGATTGTATCATGTGTAAACTAAAACATTTTTATAAATATACTTTGCAGGGATGAGCTTTTCATTACAACGAACAAGTTTGATGTCAATCTAGGCCATGTCGCCGAAAGTTTCAAGGTCGGTAATTCAGTACACACCGAAGCAATCGAGCCCATGCTAACAATCTTGAGAAAACAACTAAATGGCACAGGGAGAAAGATTCTGTCGTTAAGCAACACTGTAAGTAAAGATCACGGCAAAAGAATCACGTTTAAAACAATATATATGACTTTATAACTGAACTTACAAATTCCCTTTGTGTATCTGTGACAAAACAAGCAGCACTCGATAAAGGAAGCCGACGACGAAGATCCAATGTGCTACAAAAATAATGATCAAGAACACATTAGAAAAAAAATTACTACCTCCCAGGCTTACATCATTTTTCAACATGCAAGAAGACGAAAAATTGCAAGATTATAACATGGTAAGCAGATCAGCTTGTGTATATGTTATGAAAAGTTATCTTTTTATTTTATGTTTCTAAATATAAGAAGATTTCCAAATATTTTCTTTTTATTTTTTGTTTTGCAGTTCCTTCTACCATGTTCGTTGCGCGGGTTTGAGCAAGACGAAAATACAAGTCATTACTTCACCATTACAGTTAACATGCAAAAACAACACTTTGAACTCCTTGACTCTTCAACTGCATATCCAGGCACAATAGAATTCTTCCACAATGTAACCAGCAAACTAATGAAAATATGGAAGCACGTAAGCACAGAGCTACAACTTTCACAAAAAAGCATCGACCATTTCAAAAGGGTCAAACTGCAGGTGCCACTTCAAGGAGAAGAAATGTAAGCACTTCCAACATTCCACTTCTTTGATTTTTTCAATACAAGTTTCACTACTGAAATTACTGAAATAATTCTCGTGTTTTGTCTTTTCAATGCAACAATTACCACTACCATTGCTCCAACATTTCTCTTTTTTCTATTTCTTGAATACAACAATCTTACTAGTAACATTCCTCTACATGCAGAACGGACTGCACATTCTATATGTACATGAACCTGAAGCACTACTCCAATGATGGAACAGCAGCAACCTTAAAGCCGGAACCAGTACCAGAGTTGAGGAAAAAAAATTCTATATCAACTAACCAGTCAACACAGAGGGAATACCAAACTGTCATTAATCAAGTGTACAACAGGTTAGTCTTTTCAGAAACTAAATCTTACAATTTTGTCACACTAGAAGAAGTAATATTCTTTTTAAAAAAATTTATTATTTGATTCTAACAGATATGCTGAAGTATGAAGTCGATATGGGAGATAAAGAAATGCAACAGACAAAATGTTGCATACTAGAAGAGTTTCCGCCAAATTCCGAGCAAAAAGAACGTATTATGCGTGCGACAACCACAAAAGAGCATGAAGTTATTGATATATCCAGTAAACACAAAGAGGTTATGGATGTCAACAGCCACGCTATCGCCCAAGAATCTTGCACAGACCACGAAGAAAAGGATCCACCAATAGAACCAAATCAACCACCACCAGACGACAAGATACCACACCATGCTGAAGAGGAAATGGACGAGCAAAATATTAACAGCAATATCCCGAGCACAGAGCAACCTGAACAAACAGGAACTGATTTAAAAGAGGATGACAGAAGCAATGACGTACCAAATACACAAGAACAGGTTTCCGAGCAGAAAAAACAACATGTTCTTCTTCAAGAAGAAACAGGCTCGACAAGAAATCAGGAAGGCACCTCCAGCACCATCTCTTTAGACTTCCTAAAATACAAAACAACGAAAAAGCATGAAGAAGTTGATGAATTTATTTCAAACCTTGACCCAGACCAACTAAAGCAATACGATATGCTTAAACAGATGGGGCAGACATTCGATGAAATCAAAACAGCAATGATTTACCAGGAAGACTTTGAGTTCAACAAAAATGCCACGCCGTATCTGATAAGCTTGCAGCAAGAATCAGGAGAACATTCGATGGGTCAATCATCTGAGAACAGCTCAGACAAGAAAATCTCGGTCAAGAAGAGACCGGTAAAGCCTTCAAGCAGGCTCCATGGAAAAATCATGATTCCTACTTTTGTCCGAGGAGATTTCAAATTTATGAACAAAGCCAGAGCACTTCATGAATACCTATTCAGCAAAGAAGGATAGGACAAATGCGGAGAGTAAGTATTTTCGCTTGTCACAACAAAAAAACAAAGAAATGTTGCCCCTTTTTAACCAACCTAACTAATGTATAAACTTTTTCTGCTTGCAGTGTAAACGTATATATTAGCTCGAAGCGACCCAATTGGATTATAGGAAAACAAATAATGGAACAGCTACAGAAAGGAGATGATGGACAGATGGAGATCTCCATCGCAAACGCATTGTTCGAAGAATGGATAGTGCAGCAACAATACAACACCACCGATAAAGTCATACTTCCTGCAGAATTTGCAAATGTATGAACTCCAATTTGACAAAAACACTTGCATCATTTCAGTGTTTACAAAGATTGAACTAAAAATTAGAAAACTTTTTGGTCGCAGATCATGCTCGGTGTTAAAATTGGAGAGAAAGGAGGACAAGCAGAATTCAATGAGGACGAAGCATTAAAATAGTTTGCACCCCTTGTAACAGGGAAGGAACTTTTAAAGAAAAAGCTGGTAAGTTAATAGAAATATACAAACATAATTCATTTTTCCTACAGATTGCACATTTACATGCCATTTAATTCTCCTGACAAGAATGAACTTTAACTCACTCTGTCTCCAAACCCCGCAGATTATGATACCTCACAACACAGATAAACACTACACACTGTACGTGCTCAACAAGTACACGAGCTCCATCGACATACTTGACTCATTGAATTACAGAAACGGAGACGAAAAGAATACATGGAAAACACACCATAAGGATCATCCAGAACTGGTACGTCAATTCAACCTTGTTTTCTAATTGGTTTTCCAATTCCTGCATTCCCTTGTTTAATGCCAAAACACAACAATAGCACCAAACCGTAATCATAGATTAAAAAGATGCGCGCACTCATGAAGAAGCATTACGGCGAAGCGGAGCTACGAGCCAACAGCGAACCGAACTGGTCGAGGATAGCAGAAACACCTAATAGAGTTTGCATGCCAAAACAGCAGGGTACCCAATGCGGACACTTCATGGTTCAATTTGCAAAATACTGGAATGACATTGATCTCATAAAAGATGATGAGGATTTCGATGTAAGTGAATAGTACGAGAGCAATAATTTTAATTTTTATAAGCACCACTACTTGAATACTTCAATTATCTCATGAAAGAAAAATAAAAGAATATCCAATGACCTCCATGCAGCAAAGAAACATAGATGCCGAGTGGAAACCATAGTTCCTTTTTACAGGCATATTTGGTGAAACAAACCAAGTAAAGTGCGAGGATCTAGTTACCTGGAAGAATCAAAGAATTCAAACCAGAAACTTCGAAGTTCTTTTACACCAACAAAGGTAAGAAAATCATTTCTACTTATCTTTTTTTGTAATAACCTACCCATCCCACGGTTCACCAATGTCTTTCGTATCACAAGAGCTTACATATTACATATCTACTTCCGCTGACAGAAACAGATGAAACTAAAAGGGACAAAAGACGAAGCACCAGTCCATACCCAAAACATTCTCATTACTTCCAACACACAACGGAGGCGTCCGACCTCTTCCATCTAGTCATGAGCGACAGCTGGCAGGAAGAATACAAAAAGTGAGTTGTTTTCTATTGCACCTCAAAAATAGTTGGACATAGGCCAAAAATAATGTAAAAATCTGTTTCTCACTGACCGTGACCTCCAAAATTATTTATTCTCCCTGTCGCAGCAAAACTATATTTAGGCGCATCCGCAGGGACAGTGAAAGCACGCAACTTACTGGAGCCCAACTGAAGGCAGTATTTGGTCCAAGACCAGCACAGACGAACATACCACATCATATGGAAAAGAGGGTCCTCGATGACATAGCAGAAATCTGGGAAAGCAGACAAGATTCAAAACAGAGTGACAGAGTAATATTAGGCCCAAACTTTGCAGAGATAAAATTTTAAAAAGCAAAATCTTGTCTATATTGCAACACCTACTCTTTTTATATTGTTACACAGCTCTTTTTTCTAACAGTTTTTTTCATCGTAATTATTGTTTGCAGCATATATTGGATTTAAAGCATCACAAAACTGGTATTAAAAATTTTAAGAATGAATTGCAAAAAAAAAAGAATCAGCTGGTTCCCATGTATCTCAAGGAAAATCAACGGAAAAAGCTCTCAATAGCAAACATGGTAACAACCCTTTCCTCCATGACAAAATCTCAAAATATGTGTTCTATTAAATTACTTTATATTAAACTGTCATCTAAGCAACAAGTATTTTGTACGCAGATATTCATTCCAATGGAGAAGGATGACCGCTATGTACTATATGTGTTAGACAAATACAAAAACAAAGTTCACATTATTGATCCTCGAGAAACGACTCCAGAGGAATTTGAGAAAGAAAAGATAGACGTAGATAAATTGGATGAAAAAGAAGCAAGTTGAGTTCTTTAGGAAAATGAAGATGCTGAAAAAGAAAGAGAAAGACAGTTTCAGGAATATCATGTTCATAAGTTGGCAATCATAAGCATTTATACATAACAATTTTTTCAGTTTTACAAGTTGCAATATAAAAACAATTAAGTACAAAATACAATATTCCCAGGTACCTAGGTTTAAAGAAGTCTTCAACACCATACTAGGACAAACAATGACTCCCAAGGGTACAAGATGGCAGATTCATACCGTGCAAGATGTTCCAGTGGTAGAAAAGGGAGAATCAACATTTGCTGTTTTAAAGCTTGCATTCATCTACAATGGTGAAAAGTTTGTCCAAGACCTGGAAGATTTGACAGTAAGTTTATATAGATTTACTTATAAACAACTTATATGCACAAACTCTAATAATATACTTCTCTTCTCGGCAAAATTTCACAGGATGAGGTCGAAGATTGGAGGGCAGAGGCAATGTACATTCTCTTAAGTAGCGAGATGAATCAAGTCAAAGCTAGTGAAATGGGTGACGAGATTAGCAAGATCTTGAGAAAAAATGAAGACTAAAACTTTTGATTTAGACCACGAGGCTAATTCTATCTAGACGTGACAAAAAAATTATCAATAACTCACATTTCTATGTAATGTAGTTAGAAATTGCGTGTTCATGTTGAAAAGAGAAATATTTCGACAACAATGCCTCTTACATCATCAGAGAGTGCCAGTAAACTATAAACAACAATGCCTCTTCTTATTTGTACGACAACACTAACTCCCAAAACGAACCCTTACGCATGACTCTGGAGACCACCCTCCCGTGCCTCCAGAGGTCACAAGGCCTTTGTGCCACCAAACCCTGGGTCACCATGCCCCCGGGCAATATCCACACACACACATAGCCTTACGCATGACTCTGGAGACCACCCACCCATGCCTTCAGAGGTGAAATGGCCTTTGTGCCACCAAACCCTGGGTCACCATGCCTCCGGGCAATATCCACACACACACATACCAAGAACGCCTCAACTGTGGCTAGCTCCTACGCACACGTGACTTCACATGCTTCAAACCCGTGCCTCCGCAGGCAACATACCAATGCCTTCGTAGTATACACACATGTGAATGCACGCACAAACCTAGCTCGTAAACAGATGTGACAGCAATTACTTCAAACCCGTGCCTTCAGCACATGCTTCAAACCCGTGCCTTCAGCACAACCTGCTATATAAAAATTAAACAAGCAGGTTCCCTTGCGCCGGAGGCGCCGTGCCACACCACGACCAACACACACTTTGACCTATGCCCCCCCTTCAAGATGTTTATGAAAAATTGAACGAGCCAAAGGCGAGCCAGAGGTTCCCTCACGCCGGAGGTGTCGTGCCACACGACGGCGTACAACGCGCCGCATGAACCAGCACGCAGCACGACCAACACACCGTACGACCAACACACACTTCGACCTATGCCCCCCCCCCCTTCAAGATGTTTATGAAAATTAAACGAGCCGAAGGCAAGCCGGAGGTTCCCTCGCGCCGGAGGCGCTGTGTCACACGACGACGTACAAAGCGTCGCACGAACCAGCACGCCACACGACCAACACACACTTCGACCTATGCCCCCCCCCTCAAGATGTTTATGAAAATTAAACAAGCCGAAGGCGAGCCGGCGGTTCCCTCGCGCCGGAGGCGCCGTGTCACATGACAACGTACAACGCGTCGCACGAACCAGCACGCCGCACGACCAACACACCGCATGACCAACACACACTTCGACCTATGCCCCCCCTTCAAGATGTTTATGAAAAATTTAACGAGCCGAAGGCGAGCCGGAGGTGCTTTTCTTCAATTTAGTAAAGTTATTATACACCCGTGCCTCTCCTAGTGTTCAGTTGTGCCTATAAAGAAGTCACACGATTGAATGATTCTGGAGACTGTTGTTTTACATTAAAAAGTTGTTTTTTTCTTTACTTGAAAGGTGACATTTGATAGTGTTGGTAGTCCCCGCCTGTAACTACCCCATAAATCTCCATTACCCAGAAATATAATGGGAACAAAAAGGGAAACGGGAAAGGGAAACAGGGAACCAACCGCGTGAGCTGGTATTTTTTGTGTTTTCGCGTGGAAAGGGAAAATGGAAAATTCTGATAGTACGAAGGTCAAACTACAAAACACACCAAACCACAAACTGGAAAGGGAAAACCGGAAACCAACCACACAACTGGTTTTCCCTTGCGGGAGTGCTCCGCGCATGAGTGTCATGCGCGGAGCGCTCCCGAACCGCTCGTTACGAGCACTCTGAAGGAGCGCTCATTAACTAGTTGCTCCCAAGAATCGTCCATTCCAACTCGCCCCCTAGATTGAAACTTTTGTTCCACTTGAAAAAATATCAAAACTTTTTGTTTGATGATGGGACGACCGTCTGCTGGCGAACGGTTCGTTCGTTGCAACTTGCGAAGATGCCAAACATCTGACGTTTCCTACATATTTTCTCCGTTCCAAAATTCTTGTTTTAGATTTGTGTAGATACAGATGTATGTCACATTTTAGTGTCAGATACATCCATTGTTCTCAAGGTTCGAGTGTTTGGAGAGTTCTTCGGGGGATCCTTCCCAACTCTATCAACTTGCAACATTGACACATTAAACCTCTCAGTCGGTGTGAGATCTACAAGGCTATGGACGAGTGTCGGTGTCAAAACCGGCGGATCTCGGGTAGGGGGTCCCGAACTGTGCGTCTAAGGCGGATGGAACAGGAGGCAGGGGACACGATGTTTACCCAGGTTTGGGCCCTCTTGATGGAGGTAAAACCCTACGTCCTGCTTGATTGTTCTTGATGATATGAGTATTACAAGAGTTGATCTACCACGAGATCAGAGAGGCTAAACCCTAGAAGCTAGCCTATGGTATGACTGTATGTTGTCCTATGGACTAAAACCCTCCGGTTTATATAGACACCGGAGGGGGCTAGGGTTACACAAGGTCGGTTACAAAGAAGGAGATATGCATATCTGTATTGCCTAGCTTGCCTTCCACGCCAAGTAGAGTCCCATCCGGACACGGGACGAAGTCTTCAATCTTGTATGTTCATAGTCCAACAGTCCGGCCAAAGGATATAGTCCGGCTATCCGGAGACCCCCTAATCCAGGACTCCCTCAGTATCCCCTGAACCAGGCTTCAATGATGACGAGTCCGGCGTGCAGTGTTGTCTTCGGCATTGCAAGGCGGGTTCCTCCTCCGAATACACCACGGAAGAGTTTGAATACAAGGATAGTGTCCGACCCTACAAAATAAGTTCCACATACCACCGTAGAGAGAATAATACTTCCACAAATCTAATCTGCTGACACGTTTCGATAGTATGACATCACTTCATGACCCGGTTATTATTCGAACCGCTTTTCTCAACCAGCTCCGCACATATCACGAGGCGGTTTTCTTGATACGTCTTGTCAAAGCAGAGATCGTGTTCCCCTTATCACGGGATTCTCATCAATACAGACGTGGGTAACCCAACCGCTCCATCAATTACGGTGCCTGGGGAATAAGCGGTTTTGCCAGGAAAGTGGGGAGACTCATCGCCTCCTCTGCCCTTATAAAGGGACAAAGATTTACTTTTTCACCCACGCCTTCTTCCTTCTCGCTTACCCATTCCCGCACACTCGAGCTCAAGCGCCCAAGCTTGCGTTCTTCTTCTCAAACCACTCCAAGCATGTCTAGAGCAGGAGGCAAGTGGATGGTTTCCTCCGTCACAGAGGAAAACATCAAAAAGTTATGGGAGGTCGGATACCTACCTGCGAATATCGCGCACCAGCTGCCGAATGCGGGGCAGATCGTCCCAACGCCCAAACCCCATGAGAGGGTAGTTTTTCTTACCCATTTCGTCCGCGGACTGGGATTTCCTCTCCACCCGTTTGTTCGCGGGCTCAAGTTCTACTACGGGTTGGACTTTCATGATCTGGCCCACAACTTCATCCTCAACATCTCGGCGTTTATCATCGTGTGTGAGGCCTTCCTCTGCATCAGGCCCCACTTCTGCTTATGGCTGAAAACCTTCAATGTCAAACCAAAGGTGGTGGGAGGTCAGCAAGCAGAATGCGGAGGCGCCATGGTGGGCAAGATGCCTAATGTAACCTGGCTCGAGGGTACCTACGTGGATACCATAAAGGGGTGGCAATCGGGGTGGTTCTACATCACCGAGCCGCGCTACTCCAACTGGGCGGTGGCCCCCAAATTTTGATCCGGAATCCCCACGCGGCTCACCTCCTGTAAAAAGAAGGGCATGTCCTAGGGTTCTTCGGTAGAGCTGACCGGACTCCAAACCTGCATCCAGAACATGATGAACAAGAAAATCAAGCTCGTCAACGTGGTCCAGGTTATGCTCTTCCGCCGGATCCTTCTGTGCCAACAACGGGCATTTGTTTTATGGGAGTTCGACTCGGCCCAGCACCAGACGCTGCGAGAGCTCTATGACACGACGCACGAGGACGTCTGGAGGGTGCTGTTCAAGGGCGTCGAGATGCCTCCCTCCCTCACTGAGGACCGCGGACTCAGCGCAAAGCGCCGCGCCCATCCGGTAGGCTTTTATATCTCTCAGGGTATTTATGTGCCCTGGTTTAGTTATGTGCTGGATCTAAGCTTTCATGTCATTAACAGGACTGGATAAAGATAGCAGAGCAGCTAGATTGCCCAGCCCCCCTGCCCGAAGATCCTGCAAACGCCCTTCTAACGAAGTTGCTAACTCCGACACCTTACGAGGTGCCAGAAAAGACGGCCAAGAAGAAGGCCGCGGGGACCCGAAAGGGTCTCCGGTGCAAGGTTCTATCGGACTCATCATCCGATGAGTCCGACGTGCACTCCTCCCACGGAAACGAGGAGGAGGAGAAAAGTCCCCCCCCCCCCAGCCGAGGAGACAAGAAAGGGAAGGCCGACCCATCCGGGGAGGCCGAAGGGTCCAAGAAGGGAAAGACCCTCCCTTCGGACTGTGCCACGACAGCCGCCGACAGCATCGACGAGTGGCTACTCAGGGACAAGCCCATGGCGAAGTCGTAAGTGTCCGGACACCATAGTACTTCATGGTATGTTTTATTGTACTGCCTTTGCTCATGCCGAACCTGATTACGCAGTCCGGCCCGAGCTCGTCTCGACATACCCTCGTCGAGTGGCTCTTTAGGCTCGTCCGACGGCTTCCACCCCTCGCCCTACAGACAACGCCGAGGTGGTGTCTCAAAAGGCACCGACCCAAGGGGAGGCGATCCTGGGGGCACCTCACGGCGACCTCCCGGACCCTGGGTTCCAAGGGAGTGAGGCTCCTACGGGCTTCGAGTTCGGGCCCCAGCCGGACACTGCGCCGGAACCTTCAATGGTTCCAGACTCCGGCAGGCGGTCCCCCATTAAGGAGGGCCAACCATCCGTGCCAGTGTCCTCTGTACAACCAGAGGCACCGGACAACTTGTTGAGAACACCACACTATCATGAGTGCGGTGGTCAGGAAGGTTCAGTCCGCCAAAAACGGACTGACCGAAGCTTGCGCCAGCCTCCTAACAGGCTTTGAGGTAAGCATTCAAAATATAAAGTATTACCGCATAGATAGTAGCCCCTGATGCTCTGTTCGGCGTTCGTGAAGAAAAGCCGAATAGAGTATCAAATGATAACTCAGGAGTCTAATTAGAGTATGTCTATGTGTATGTGCAGGCTTCCCTGCTGGCCACTGTCGCACGTACTGCAGAGGTCTCTGCGCTGAAGCAGGCCCTGAAGCGGTCCGAGGACGAGCTCGGCCTTACCAAGGGGCAGCTCGAAGAGAGCAAAGGTAAGATATACCCCAGTTCATATAGTTAAAAAGAAGTTCCGTGTAAAGTAATAGGATCATCATGAATTTGTCAGGGGCCACGACCAAGGTGGAGACCCTGAGGAAGGCGTTGTCCGCGGCCGAAGACAAAGCGGCCAAAGAACGCATTGAACGGGAGAAACAAGAAGCCCGAGTGGGCGAGGTGCAGCAAGAGCTCGAGGCTCTCGCCAAAAAGCACGAGTCCTTGGAGCTTGACTCCAAGAGGCGAGAGTCCGAGTTCGCGCAGGCGCTTGAAAGCGTCCGGAGCGCCAAGGCCGAAGCCCACAAGGCCCTCCAGGAGATTGATGCGGCGAAGAAGATAGCAGTGGGTAAGGCATTCAATATGCAAAGCAAGCATGTGAAGGAGACTTTCCTTTTTCTTACCCGAGTTCGGAGCTCTCCAGGAGTGTTTGCAGATGTAACACCCACGATGCGGCTATATCTCCCACGTGTCGAAGCACGACTTAGAGGCATAACCGCATTGTAAGCAATGTCGCAAGAGAGGTAATCTTCACACAACCCATGTAATGAATAAGGAAAGGGTACATAGTTGGCTTACAATCGCCACTTCACACAATACATGAATAAAGCATTACATCATCCAGATACAATCAAGGTCCGACTACGGAACCAAAATAAAAGAAGACTACCTCAAAAGCTACAGATCCCCGATCGTCCCAACTGGGCTCCACTACTGATCAACTGGAAACGGAACAACATAACAAACATGATCTTCATCAAGCTCCTCCTTGAGCTCGGTTGCGTCACCTGCACGATATCATCGGCACCTGCAAACTGGTTTTGGAAGTATATGTGAGTCACGGGGACTCAGCAATCTCACACCCTCGCGATCAAGACTATTTAAGCTTATGGGTAGGTAAAAGGTATGAGGTGCAGCTACAGTAAGCACTAGCATATATGGTGGCTAACATACACAAATGAGAGTGAGAAGAGAAGGCAAGGCACGGTCGAGAAACTATGATCAAGAAGTGATCCTAGAACAACCTACGTCAAGCATAACTCCAACATCGTGTTCACTTCCCGAACTCCGCCGGAAAGAGACCATCATGGCTACACACGCGGTTGATGCATTTTAATTAAGTTAAGTTTCAGGTTTTCTACAACCGGACATTAAAAAATTCCCATCTGCCCATAACCGCGGGCACGGCTTTCGAAAGTTCAAAACCCTGCAGGGGTGTCCCAACTTAGCCCATCACAAGCTCTTGCGGTCAACGAAGGATATTCCTTCTCCCAAGACAACCCGATCAGACTCGGAATCCCGGTTACAAGACATCTCGACAATGGTAAAACTAAACCAGCAAAGCCGCCCGATGTGCCGACATCCTGATAGGAGCTGCACATATCTCGTTCTCAGGGCAACACCGGATGAGTGCTCCGTACAACTAAAACCATCCCTCGAGTCTCCCCGAGGTGGCGCTGCAAAGGACTCTAGTTCGGACCAACACTTGGACAAGCACTAGCCCAGGGGGGTTAAAATAAGATGACCCGTGAGTCTGCAGAACCCAAGGGAAGGTGGTAGGTTGTTAGTGCAAATGGTAAAACCAAGGTTGGGCCTTGCTGGAGGAGTTTTATTCAAAGCAAACTGTCAAGGGGTTCCCATTATAACCCGACCGTGTAAGGAACGCAAAATCAAGGGACATAACACCAGTATGACGGAAACTAGGGCGGCAAGAGTGGAACAAAACACCAGGCATAAGGCCGAGCCTTCCACCCTTTACCAAGTATATAGGTGCATTAATTAAATAAGAGATATTGTGATATCCCAACAAAATATCCATGTTCCAACAAGGAACAAACTTCAATCTTCACCTGCAACTAGCAACGCTATAAGAGGGGCTGAACAAAGCGGTAACATAGCCAAACAATGGTTTTCTAGGACAAGGTGGGTTAGAGGCTCATGGCAATATGGGAGGCATGATAAGCAAGTGGTAGGTATCGTAGCATAGGCATAGCAATAAAGCGAGCAACTAGCAAGCAAAGATAGAAGTGATTTCGAGGGTATGGTCATCTTGCCTGAGATCCCGCAAGGAAGAAGAACGAGTCCATGAAGAAGACAAACAGACGTAGTCGAACGAATCCTCACAAACGCGACGTTATCGGAACCAACCCGAAGAAGCAACACCGGAAAGAAGCAAAACACATAGTAAACAACCACCACATGAACATGGCATGATGCACAATCAAGTATTATGCATGTCCGGTTTAATGAAGCATGGCATGGCAAAGTGCACAAGCAATCCTACAAATTAAGTGGAGCTCAATATGCAACGAGTTGCATATTGACGAAACACCACATGACTTATTTAGTTCGATCTCGTTTATGAACTCAACAATATTAAATGTTGTTTAGCATGGCAAGGGGTGAAGCAAAGTAAAAATACCTATCTAGGCAAGTTTAAATGAGGCCGGAAACAACGAACAACAATTTCGGTAAATCCCCATGTACATGTTTTAAGGTTTAGTACTGCCCTGCCCTAGACACAATTTTAGGGTTTTTAAACATGCAAAGTGATGCCACCATGTTAAACTAGACATTTTTCCACCCCATTTACATATGAAGTTTGTTATGTTTGGAGCTATGGTTATTTAGTTATGAATTAAATCATTTTAGCATATTATTTGAGCAAATTTAAACAAACAGCATTTTAAACTTTTTAAACATGGCAAGAAAGTGGCATACTATTAATCTACACATAATTTTAAGCAAGTTTCATATACAAAGTTTTTACATGTGATGCTTAGTTTGTGAGATATTAAATGCATGAAACAGGAGGGTTTTTCTGTAAAAACTGTTGTCTCTGGAAAATAGGAAAAAACATTATATGGAAAAAACATGAAACGGGCCGTCTCTATTGGCCCAACAGAGCACAGAGGGTTTGGGGGTGGCTGCTCACATGGGCCACGGCCTAGTTCAGTGGAGGAGGCAGGCCGCGAAGGGCATGCCGGCCTGGAGGCACGGTCAACGCGGGCGGGACGAGGCACGCTGCTCTCGTCCTGGAAGCAGAGGATGCAGGCAGCAGAGGACCTGGCACTGGCGTCTCCCGGCGACGAGGATGGGGCGGATCCAGGTGGAGGCGACCAGGAACAGGGCGCGGGTGCGGATCCGACGGCGGGGGTTCCATTCTTGGCGCCGGAATGGAGGCGGGATGCACCGGCAGGGGAGCTTGGAGTTTCGAGTGGTTCGTGCGTGATGCAGATGCAGAGGAGGTTGGATTCGAGGCGGATGGGCGTGGGTCAACAGGGCGCGGAGGAGGTCCCTAGCGGCGGGGCTTGGAGAGCTCGGCGTCGAGGAAGGAGCTCCACTCCGGCGAACTCCCATGGCGGCGGTGGTTCCTGTAGGGCGGCGTCACTGGTGAGGAGCAGAGAGAGGGAGAAATGGAGGGAGAAGAAACAGGCGAGTAAGAGGAGCGACGGGGAGCACTTGACCTGGCGGGGGGATTGGCAAGGCTCGTCAGCGGTGAGAGCTTCGGTGGCCGGGGCTCCTCTCCTGTTGGGCTCGAGCGAGGCAACAAGGAGGAGGCAGGCGCGAGGCCTCCTGTTCGTCTGCTGCGGCCAGAAGGACGAGGAGGAGGGCACTCAAGGTGGAGCTCGGGCGCGCTGGATCGGGGAAAAGGAGGAGGTTGGTTGGGTGGATCAGACAGGGGAGATCCCGAGGAGGATTTGGAAAACGGCGGTGGGCGACGAGACACATCTCCTAGATTTTAGGGTTTGTCCAAAATGACTAAGGGTGGACTATATATACCTCATAGATTAGGTTAGGGGCTACCTCGGTCCCTCCGATCGTAATTGGACGCTCGGGAAAAATAGGCTAGGGAGCCCAAATAAGAAAACAGAGACGTTTTGTAGATGTTTGGGGATGATCCGGACACAACGGTGGCGACAGTCCGGGTCGGGTTCGGGACAACTTTCAGATGCGCGAGAGGGGCCGATGCACTGTGCAAAGAGGGGTAGGCATGGGCCTAGGTGGACTGTGGCGAGGCTGAGAGGAGATAAGAGAGAGAGAGGGCCCGACGGCAGTTTCCGGAGACCGAAAACGTCCGACGCTAGACCGGCTATACTGCCGCTATAGTTTAACGGTTGGGCTATCAAACAAACTCCGAATGCGATGAAACTTGATAGGCGGTCTATCTACACTATAATAAGACCACACGCCAACTTTCAACCCAATCCGAGAACATTTTCTGGCCACTTATAAAATAATATTTTGGACGTGCCGCGGGCGCATGCGAGTGTGGTTGGGCTCAGAACGGACAACGGAGAGAACGAGGAGACCGGGACGAATGCAAGTTTTGAAAACATGCAGATGCAATGCGGATGATGACATGACAAGATGCGACACGCAAGCAAATGACAAGGCACCAACAGCGAATAACTAGAAGACACCTGGCGCAACGGTCTCGGGGCGTTACAGCAGATCTTCCCCGCAGTGTGCTGGATGCCATGGAGTTTTACCGGGCTGAGGAGGGGAGCTCAAGGGAGAATTTGTTCTGGTCTCAGTATGCCGGGACCGAACACCCCATGTCCTTGAGCGACCAGCTGAAGCAGTTGGTCGAACTTCACAAGGCGGCCGAACATGCCATGAGGGGCCTTATAGTCCAGATGTGGCCTGGCGAGCCCCTGTCCGGCAGCTACTTCAGTCTAGTGAGGCGGCTGGTGGAAGCCTGCCCACGGCTTGAAGTCAGCAAGCGATCCGTCTGCATCAAAGGTGCACGCAGAGCTTTTGCCCGGGTGAAAGTGCACTGGGTGAAGCTAGACGCCGTGAAGCTTGTGAAGGAGGGGCCACCTGAGGGCAAGGAGCATCGCTACCCCGAGAATTACTATGAGAGCATCCTGAAGGGTTCCCGCTTAGTGGCAGATGAGTGTGCCAAGGATGTAATTTTTGAATGAACATGCCCATGTGATCCTGTAATATGGAACGAGTTCTTTTGCGCCATGCGGCGCTTTCTTAATTTAAAATATTACCTTCTGTGCGGCCGTTTATAAAATCTGAGAGTTGGCCAGTCATCGGCTTCTGCCCCCATGTAACTAGTACTGGGGTGTTCGGGGTAAATCTGAACACTCTTTACCCAAATTTTGGGTCCTTCAAGGGAGGTGTTCAGCGCAACGAACCAGGCAATCAGACTATAATGCTTTATCACTCTCACTTAGCCATAGAAGTCTCTGATTTTAAATTTTTGGCGAAGCCCCTTGTATTTGGAGGGCCGAATTTGGGGCACTATACACGCCTAAGCCGGACAAGGCCGACTCCTCGCCCGAAGTGGAAAAAGTCTTTAAGGACTTGAGACCTCTCGAACAGCGACCAGTCTCTCGCCTTATCATGACAGTCAGTTTTTGGCTTTCTCTACTGAGGTGCTCGTCCGGAAGAACCGGGACACAATCGCAGTAGTTCTCCCACCGCTACCTTAGCCGATATAGCGGAACGTAAGGTACCAAAGCATGGGAGCCGGGCAACCCAACATTTGACCCAAGACATGATTCGGAGCTGATGCATATAATGCTATAAGTTTGGGGTGCCGCACTGTCGAAAGTGTTCGGACTTCTTGCGCCGTATTATGGGGTAAACGAGAGCCCCTGGCGTACTGACCGTACCCGAGTGTGCGTGTGCGGAATGTCATAAATGGACATATAAGAGAAAGAGAAAAACTTAAATAATGCAATGACAGATTAATAATATGCATTGTTATTTGAATAATACGTCGAAGTGTACCGGTACAAGTAGTGCAATAAGCATAAAGTAGGACAATTCGAAATGTCCTATCCCAAGGCAAGCTACGCATAAAAAATGAAAAGCGGGTATATCAAGTATTACTAGAGACCACCTGGCGGTTCCCGTGTTCATCTTAGCTTCTTGCCGCCTTGGTTGTTGCTTCCGGAATGTGTCCGGCAATCGGACTGCCAGAAAGGGCTTCCGAAGAGTTAGGCCCTGAAAGAGAAAATGAATGTCAAAGGTACACAGCCCCTGGTGTGGTTAAGCCACAATGCGGGGTGTGTCCTGATTGTGCCCCCGCCTATGTCCATGGTATTTTCAATGCGTAGCTATGTACGCGTGGCACGAATTTCGTCGCTGCACTAGGACTGGGACGGGGGCCGGATTGCTAGGCGAGCGCTGGTCGCACCAGGCGATCCTGTTGCAGATTGTTTCGGACTCGCTTGAAGGTGTCCGGGGGCTGTAACGCCGAGTGGTCTGCCTGAACAGGCTGCTTTGTGCCTCTGTTGCAAGGGCCGCAGTGTGCTCTTCCGTACGGAGCGAGCGGTCTGTGTTTCCATTTACTGTTATGACCCCGCGGGGTCCTGGTATCTTGAGCTTGAGGTATGCGTAATGCGGCACTACATTGAATTTTGCAAATGTTGTACGTCCGAGCAGTGCATGATAGCCACTGCGAAACGGGACGATGTCGAAGATTAACTCTTCGCTTCGGAAGTTATCCGGTGATCCGAACACCACTTCCAGTGTGATTGAGCCTGTATAATGGGCCTCTACACCTGGGATGACGCCCTTAAAGGTGGTTTTGCTGGGTTTTATCCTTGAGGGATCGATACCCATTTTTCACATTGTATCCTGATAAAGCAGGTTCAGGCTGATGCCGCCGTCCATAAGGACTCGAGTGAGGTGAAATCCGTCAATGATGGGGTCTAGGACCAGTGCGGCGGATCCGCCATGACGGATGCTAGTGGGGTGGTCCCTGCGATCGAAGGTGATCGGACAAGCGGACCATGAGTTGAACTTCGGGATGACGGGCTCCATCGCGTAGACGTCCCTTAGTGCACGCTTCTCCTCCCTCTTGGGAATGTGGGTTGCATATATCATGTTCACTGTCTTCACTTGTGGGGGAAACCCCTTCTGTCCTCCTGGGTTCGACGGCCGGGGCTCCTCCTCGTCATCACTATGCAGCCCCTTGTCCTTGTTTTCGGCATTTAACTTGTCGGCCTGCTTGAACACCCAGCATTCTCTATTGGTGTGATTGGCTGGCTTGTCAGGGGTGCCGTGGATTTGACACGAGCGATCCAGTATGCGATCCAGACTGGACGGAGCCGGAGTATTTCTTTTGAATGGCTTTTTCCGCTGACCGGATCTAGAGCCTCTGAATCCGGAATTGACTGCCGTATCTTTGGTGTTATCGCCATTATTGCGGCGCTTTGATCTATTACGACGCTACCTACCGTTAACGTCTTTGGTATCCGAGGTATCCGGATTCCTAGATGTGTTGTTGCTACGAACCAGCCAGCTGTCCTCGCCCGCGCAAAAGCGGGTCATGAGTGTTGTGAGGGCTGACAGAGATTTCGGCTTCTCCTAGCCGAGGTGGCGGGCGAGCCACTCGTCGCGGATGTTATGCTTGAATGCCGCTAGAGCTTCTGCATCCGAACAGTCTACAATTTGATTTTTCTTAGTCAGGAACCGTGTCTAGAATTGTCTGGCCGATTCACCTGGCTGCTGGGTTATGTGGCTCAAGTCATCAGCATCCGGTGGCCGCACATAAGTGCCCTGGAAGTTTTCAAGAAATGCATCTTCCAAATCCTCCCAACTGCCAACGGAATCTGCTAGCAAGCTATTCAGCCAATGCCGAGCTGGTCCTTTGAGTTTTAGTGGGAGGTACTTGATGGCATGTAGATCGTCACCGCGAGCCATGTGGATGTGAAGGAGGAAATCCTCAATCCATACAGCGGGATCTGTTGTGCCGTCGTATGATTCGATATTCACGGGTTTGAAACCCTCTGGGAATTCATGATTCATAACTTCATCAGTGAAGCATAGGGGGTGTGTGCCGCCTCTGTGCCAGGCTATATCCCGACGTAGTTCGTATGAGTCTTGTCTGTTGTATTCGGCCCGGCCGGATTTACTCTTGGTGTATCCGACGCGACGATCATCATCCCGTGTGGGCGCACATGCTCGTGTCCCGTATATTGACCTTGCGATTTTTGCCTTACTATCCAAGATGTCTCGCAGGTCCTCTGTGTTGCCCCAGGCCTTAGTATTTTTGACTGAGTGGCGACGAGGTGCGGTCTGAACTTTAGGCTGAAACGCCTCTTTGGCTCGGCCGCGTAGTGGCAGGTCAGCCGCATCGTACACTGGTGAATGAGGTTTTAATACTTCCTCCTCGAGGTGAGGTAGCAACCTGCGTTTTGGGTAACTTTTGGACGGGCGCTCGAGTTCATGCTCCTTGACCGCAAGGACTTCGGTCCATCTGTCTGCTAGCAAGTCTTGATCAGCTTGAAGTTGTTGCTGTTTCTTTTTTAGGCTACTTGCCGTGGCCATAAGCCGGCGCTTGAAGCGCTCTTGTTCGACGGGGTCCTCGGGCACGATAAACTCATCGTCGCCGAGGCTCGCCTCGTCTTCAGAGAGAGGCATGTAATTGTCCCCCTCCGGTTCTCCATTTGTTGCCTGCTCTGGAGGGCTAGCTTGTTCGTCCTCTAGCTCTGCATCGTGCTGGAGGGGATTGTTGTTGTCTTCGGCGCTATCCGGAGTGTTATTATCTCCTGTGCCGGTATCACTGCTCTTGCTGTGGCGGGACTTAGAGCGGCGCCGCTGACGTCGGCGCTTGAGTTGCTTCTTGGAGGGGTCATCCTCCGCTGTCTTGTCGCCGTTGGCTTCTTTGGGGGTGCCCACCATGTATATATCATATGATGAGGTGGTGGTCCAGTGCCCCGAGGGCGGTGGATCCTGTTCGTCTCTGGCTTCATCGTCCATACCGTCGAAGTCTTCGGAGCCGAAGTCGAGCATGTCGGTTAAGTCGTCGACAGTGGCTACTAAGTGGGTGGTGGGTGGGCCGCGAATTTCTTCGTCGTCCGCATCCCATTCTAGCCGGACATAGTTCGGCCAAGGTTCTCCTGACAGGGAGAGAGACCTTAATGAGTTTAGCACATCCCCGAAGGGTGAGTGCTGAAAGATGTCCGCGGAGGTGAACTCCATGATCGGCGCCCAGTCGGACTCGACGGGCACGGATATGAGCAGCTCGGAGTCCATGGCCGGAGATGAATCCAGTGGTTCGGCGACACGGCTCTCGTAAGGGGTGAAGTCAGTATCCGGCTCTATCGCCACTGAGAGTGTGGCCTCCATGGCAGGGTCCATCCCTCTGCTCTCGGATGGCGCGACTTGCTCCGGATTGATGGACGGAGTAGCTGCGGACGTGATCTCCCGAACACTATCCGACGACAGAGTTACGTTATGCTCGTCGGGACTGTACGGCGTGTCCGACATGGGCCCGAAATCGTCGAAGATCAAGTCTTCACGGATGTCGGCCGTGTAGTTCAAGTTTTCAAATCTGACCTGATGGCCAGGGGCGTAGCTCTCAATCTGCTCCAGATGGCCAAGCGAATTGGCCCACAGTGCAAAGCCGCCGAATATGAAGATCTGTCCGGGGAGGAAAGCCTCACCCTGGACCGCATCGCTAGCGATGATCTAAGGAGCCATCAAGCCTTATGGTGACGACACAGTGGAACTCTCAATGAAAGCACCAATGTCGGTGTCAAAACTGGCGGATCTCGGGTAGGGGGTCCCGAACTGTGCGTCTAAGACGGATGGTAACAGGAGGCAGGGGACACGATGTTTACCCAGGTTCGGGCCCTCTTGATGGAGGTAAAACCCTACGTCCTGCTTGATTGTTCTTGATGATACGAGTATTACAAGAGTTGATCTACCACGAGATCAGAGAGGCTAAATCCTAGAAGCTAGCCTATGGTATGATTGTATATTGTCCTAGGGACTAAAACCCTCTGGTTTATATAGACACCGGAGGGGGCTAGGGTTACACAAGGTCGGTTACAAAGGAGGAGATATGCATATCCGTATTGCCTAGTTTGCCTTTCACGTCAAGTAGAGTCCCATCCGGACACGGGACGAAGTCTTCAATCTTGTATCTTTATAGTCCAATAGTTCGGCCAAAGGATATAGTCCGGCTGTTCGGAGACCCCCTAATCCAGGACTCCCTCAACGAGAACATGCAACATGTGATGATACATTGCACTCATGCAAAAAAGTTTTGGATAGCAACAAGGGACATATTTCTGCTCCACTCGCCTCATCTGCATCCAGATACATGGGCGCGAGACATCTTGCTGGACTCTTTGTTAACAGAAGATGAGCGCTGCAAAGTTATCACGATCATGCACAACATTTGGACATCACGTAATTGTTGGACTCGCGATTGTGAAGGTTATGACCCAGCACAAGCTATAAAATGGGTTCATGAGACATTGGCGATTCTGGATCTTCCTCCATAGCACAAGATAGCAGCGGCTGCTCAGTGCTGGCGACCACGCGAAGTAGGTTGGGTAACTATAAACACTAATGGGGCCATGAGTGTCGAAGCCATGAAAAGGAGGGGCCGGAGGTGTGGCTCGCTCACACTTGGCGTTCCTATGAGCCTGGAGTAAACCATTGCAGGGTGTTACTGATCCTTTTACTGCTGAACTTCTCGCCCTTCGTGAAGGAATGATCTTTGCTCAACTTCGTGGCTTCTCACATGTGATCTTGGAGATTGACTGCTTGGAGTTAGTCAATCTATGAAAATCACACAATAATTCATGGTGAATTGGGGCGTTTGTCTTGAAGGAATTAGAGAAGATCGGTGCTAGTTTTGCTTCTCTCACGGTTACTTATGTTGGTAGGGATTCAAATGTTCCAGCCCATCAGTATGCTCGCTTTGCTTGTTCACCTGATGGCACTGAGAGCTGGCTTGATGCAAGCCTAGATTTCCTTTTATCTAGCCTACGGGCAGACTGTAACCTTACGATCCTTCACTAATAAAGCTTCCAATTCCATTGCAAAAAAGAAGATGCATTCATATTTAGGCAAATCCAAGTCCTTTAATTTTGGAACGGTGGTAATATTATTATGGTCCTTGTTTTTAAATGATACTAGTGGACCATCAGTGCGTACTGTTTCGATTCAGATATGCACGCGCCCTTCTGACAGGGCGCAAAGTTGACTCCAGCGTCAAGCATCTTATAAGCTGTCCTTGGAGGGAGCTCAAGCTGCGACGACTCGTAAATGATGCCACCGCTGCAGATCAAAATCCACATGAACGCTACGTGATCGCCCGGATACCTGGCGCCCAGCCAATCGATCGATCGATCGAGGAGACAGCGGGATCCTTCCATTCCATCGGCCTGCAGATGCCGCACAAGTCCACGTGAACGCACGCCGTTGCGCCTGCAGCCACACGTACTACGTCGTACCACCAACTGATAATAAGCGCCGGCCGGCGATCGAGGCCATTTTTCACCGCCCGTGGCCGCATCCGACGGATCGAATCAGTGGCCAGGTGGAGAGGAGGGCGGTGCCCTTCTCGTGGCCTCGTGCAGCGCGCGACGACCCCGGCGCGTTCCGCGGCGCCCAGCCGATCGATCGGCCCGTTATTATTCCTCCTCGTCGCGCCCCCTATAAGTGGACCGCAAGTGCAACGGTGACTTCCCAGATAAGCTCTCTCCCCGACACGTAGAAGCTCGAGAGAACTACTCCAAAGCGCGAGGAAGGAAGATTGCGAGGTACATTAGCCGATCTAGGAGGTGAAGAGCGGGAGAAGATGGCGATCAAGGGCGCGCTGCTGTTCTTGGTCGTCTGCGCGGCTGCTCGAGCTGCTTCTGCCGGCGATGGTGAGAGCCACACGCACAAAAGTTACTTACATGTTCCATGCATGCTACTAGTAGCTTGGTTCATAATTTAGTGGAGTGGAATGGACTGCCGGATTCATACTGGGAGTCTAATTTGCTAACTTGTCATTGTTGTCGTCTTCTCGATGTTCTTAGTGAGTACTAATGATCATGCCAGCCTGCTAGCTAGGTTGTCAATGAAACTAGTGTCGGTTAACTCACTGTAAGAAAGTTTAGTGTTAATTGTCGCGCGATTGCACAGGAGTAGTGTCACTATAATTTGTTACGTAGAAACGTGTAATCGCTCAGCTTAGATTTAGAGGGGCTACTAAGATTAGCGAACTTTTTAAGCATCAGCTACGCTAGAAGACAGAGCGTGGCTTCTCCCAAAATGCTGGCGTTGACTGTTTATGTTATACTAGTAGTTTTCTTAGGGCATCTCCAGCCGTTGGCCCTCGAGGAGGGGTAAAAAATAGCCTCCTGGGAATGCACCGGCGCTAAATCGCGCACTGGGGGCGATGCCCCCCAGTCGCGGCCCTCCATGGGTTTTTAAAGTGTTTAAATTCGGCGCAAACACAACGCAAACATGTTCGAGTTCGTTCAAATTTAAACATATTTTATAAAAAAAGGAAAAACTACCGCGGGCTACCCCCGTCGTCTTCCTCGCCGGCCGCCTCGCCGCCCGCCCACGCGGTTCTACATGCCCAGGAGGCTGTAGAACCGCGTGTAGTCATCGCCGTCGTCATCGTCGTCGTCGTCGTCGTCGCCCCCGCCGACGCCTCTGCCGTCCCTGCTGCATCCCTCCCCCGGTTGGCGCGGCGGGTTGGACGGTCCGGGGGCGTCGTCGTCGTCGTCGTCGCTGTCGAGGACCACGACGCCGTGCTCGTCCTCGCGCCCACGCTTGCGGGCGGTGATCTCCTCCAGGGCCCAGCGCTGCCGGACCATCTCGTCGCGGAGATAGTCGTCCCGCGCCCACCGCAGGGCGTCCTCGTCGGAGAAGCCACGCCGGGCTATCTCCTCGTACTCCACGGGGAGGCCGGGCTCCGGCTTGGGCTCGACGAGGACGAAGCGGTCGGTGGGGGAGGCGTTGTCGCCGATGCGGACGCCGGAGCTGCGGGTGCGCGCGCTGACAGACGTGCCCTGGGGCTCCGGCTTGACGGGGCGGAGGTGGAGGCAGGGGGAGCCGCCGGACGAGGAGGAGGACCCCCCGGTCTCCATGCGCCTCGGGGTCCAGGAGCTTCCCCGGCGGCGTGGGAAGGACGGGGGAGCGGGGTACTCGAGGCGCGGCATGTTGCCGCCGTCGATGTACTCGAGGACGGCCTCCAACGTGCGCCCGGGCACGCCCCACCACCGACGCCGGCCGACAGCGTTGAGCCTGCCGGAGGGCTCGACGCCGTTGGTGGCCTCGAGCTGCTCGGCGTGACGGCGACGGAAATAAGGCTCCCAGAGCGGGATGTCGGGAACGTACAGTGGCCCCTCCCTCGCCGCACGCGGCAGGGACGAGCGGATGCGTGCGATCTCCGCACGCCGCGCCGCGCCGGTGGGTATCGGGGGCACCGGCACGCCGCCGGCGCTGATCCTCCACGCCCCGGGCACCCGCATGTCCGGCGGGACCGGGTACTCGGCCTCGAAAAGGAGGCGAGCCTCGTTCTCGTGAAGATGGCGGCGGTCGAAGCCGTTCGCCGCCGCGCCGTCGCCTGGGAAGCGCTCGGCCATGGGTGTGATGAACTGAAGACGGCGAGAGAGAGGAGAGGGAGGAACGACGACGGCGAGAGAGTGCGAGTCACCGAGTGTGCTGGGGCGCGTCTTATATAGGCCGAGGCGCCGCCCGTGCGCGAGCCGCCGTGAGTACGCGTGGCGGGCGAGGGAGGGCGAGGAACGCGCGTCATCCGGTCTTCACTGCGCCACCCGTGAGACATCAATGGCGCAGGCTGACCGGCGCGGCAGCGCGGCAGCTTTGGCATTGATTCGCCGCGGGAAACGAGGCGATGAGGACGACGAAGGGGCGAGAAGAGGGTAGAGTCGCTGACGCGGCGAGCCCGCGGCTGTTCCGCGCCAAAACAGTTCGCCCCGGCGCCCCCGGGCACCCCCCAGCGCGCCGGGTTCAGCCTGAATCCGCCGGCGCTGTTTTCGGCTCAAGCCGGCGAAAATCGAGCTCCTGGACGCGACTGGGCCGATTTTTCGACGCCGGCGCAGAAAAAAACGACTGGGAGGCCTTCCTGGGACGCGGATGGAGATGCCCTTACATGCAGCACAAGCTTCTGTCTCTAACACTGTCATGTTACGCTACAGGCCCACTCCCGAACGGCAACTTCGAGGACTCGCCGGACAGGTTCCAAATGGACGGCTCGAGGGTGACGGGGGCGAACGCCATCCCACAGTGGAAGATCACCGGGCACGTTGAGTACATCGAGTCCGGGCAGACGCAGGGCGACATGATCCTGACGGTGCCGGAGGGCTCGCACGCCGTGCGGCTGGGCGAGGACGGCTCCATCCACCAGCAGCTCAGCGTGGCGCCGGGCACGCAGTACTCCGTCACCTTCAGCGCGGCGCGCACGTGCGCCCAGTACGAGAAGCTGACCGTGTCGGTCGTCCCCGGCGACGCGTCCGACGAGATCTCCATCCAGACGGTGTACACCAGCAGCGGCTGGGACTCCTACTGCTGGGCTTTCCAGGCCACGAACGACGTCATGACGCTCACCATCCACAACCCCGTCCACGAGGACGACCCCGCCTGCGGCCCCATGATCGACTCCGTCGCCATCAAGACGCTCTACCCTCCTCAGGCCACCGGCGGTAAGACACAATCTCATGCATGAACTTTCGAGATGTCAGATCAGCCATTTACCTGACTCTCTCTGTGCGATTTTGTCCAGATAACTTGCTGAGGAACGGGGACTTCGAGCAGGGGCCGTACATCGCGCCGGGGTCACCATTCGGGGTGCTGGTGCCCAACAGGGACGAGACCCACATCTCGCCGATCTCGGGGTGGATGATCATGTCCTACTCCAAGGTCATCAAGTACGTGGACTCGCCGCACTACGCGGTGCCGCACGGCTCCTACGCCGTGGAGCTGGTGTCCGGCGGGGAGGCCGCGCTGGTGCAGGAGGTGGAGACCGTGCCGGGGAGCGCGTGCAGGCTGGAGTTCTCGGTCGGGAACGCCGGCAACCGGTGCGAGTCGAGCGACGAACAGCCCATGCGCGTGCTGGTCTCCACGGCGGGCGGGAGCAAGACCGTGGTGCACCGCTCCGACGGCTACGGCGGGGGCACCACGCGCGCCTCGCTCGAGTTCACGGCGATCCATAGCCGGACCAAGGTGGTGTTCTCCGGCTCCAGCTACCACACCAAGTCCGACAGCAGCGGCACCCGCTGCGGGCCCGTCGTCGACGACGCCTCGCTCGTCTGCGTTCCGCCGACGCCTGCCCGCCGGTTGCTTCGCTGATGCGTTCGTTCGTTCCCGAGGCTGACACGGCTGTTACATTGCGTCTGGAACACAGTGTATCATCCGTGGCCGTGCTGGCTTGGCAATTGTACCACTACACATTTTATTCGTTACTTATTTTTTTAGGAACGGGTTTCCCTTTATCGAAAAAGTTTTAGGAACGGGTTTACTTATGCGGAGGGATGCAAGATGACAGTAGCTGAAAATGGTTTTTGGGTCAGTCGATTGAAAGCCGTCAGATGCAAAATGAAGGCCAGATGATTTTTTTTCCAACCTCCTGCCAAACCTCTTGTTCATCTTCTTCCCTAATCCGCCCGACGTACCCCCGGCCAAACCGCCTGCCGACGCCCGCGGCGGCAGCGCTCCCGCACCAGCTTCGCCATCACGCCCTCCCCTCAACTGCCCCGTATTGTCATGCTGCCGCCGTCCCCAACCATTCCTCTAATCCCGGTCATGATCAAAATTTTCCGGCAAACCTGCACCCACCCACCCCCCTAAGATGGATCGTCGGCGAGCTTGCGACCCTAAAATATACAGATCGCCGGCGAGCCTGCCACCCTAATAGATCACCGGCGAGCCTTTCTAAGAGATAAGGTATTATGTTGTGAAAGATAAAATGCAGGATCAAACTATAAGTCTCGAGCATATAAGGACAAAGAATATGCTTGCGGATCTGCTAACGAAAGGCTTACCACCCAATGTGTTCAAGAAACACTTAGCCGGCATGGGTTTAAGGGAAAGTCTTATGATTTCTGGATAGGCCCAAAAGGAACAGAATTTGCTTCTGAACATAACATATGTTGTAGCTGTATGATTCTAACGGCAATTAAGCTGTGACGATGAAACATGCTCTATGTACCAATATGTGATGAATCAAATAAACTAGAAAGTATAAAGTTAAAAGTAAAGTTGAGATCAAGGGGGAGAATGTTAGGTTGATCTCTATCCCGTTTGAACCCAACGGGTCGAACGGGCCCTTGACTCGCGCCCTGATCGGGGGCGCCCAACCAAACCATGGTTGGTGGGCCCCTGTGACCCATGCTATATAAACAGAGGTGAGGGCCGGGGCACGACTTACGAGGTTAATCGCTGCCACAACCCCCATCGACAATCCCTTCTGATTTAGGGTTAGCGCGGCGCTCACGGGAAGCTCCGCCACCGCCGCCATCCACTCCCTGTCCACATCGTCACCTTGCCTACTTCATCATGGCCGGCGCTGGATCGAGCTCGTCAACTCAAGCAGAAGGTAGGTCTACCGGAGAATTCCTAACCCTAACCGATCCAGTGATCTATCATGACCGACCTAAATTTTATTTTCAGGCGACTTACATTTAGCTATTGTGCTAGTTTAATCATGGAATGGTGTAATAGAAAAAACGTTCTTCTACCCATGCCTTCGTCCGTAGCTGCATATGACATTTTTCGTGCGTGTGAAAAGAATAGAATGCAAAGTGGTGCAAGATTCGGCGGTCACTAACCAAAAGAAAATAAAATAAGCTGAATAAAACGGAATAGGATCGGAGCATCAATTGCATGTCACTCGGGACACGCGTACGGTGCCGGCGCACGCCTCAGATGAACCATGCTTTCCCGCCCAGTTTACAGGATTTCTGTGTTACGCGACCCAAAATGATGGGGTCGACAGGCCGTATCGGCGAATCCAATACGCGTCCACGCTTTTCAAAAAAGCTCGCCACTATAAATAAACGAATTCTTCCAGCCCACCGCATCCCACCGATGATACTACTATTCTGACCCCGGCACGCACCCATAGCCAGCAAAGCAGGCCCACCGACCCGGCCCGGTCGCCGGCGCGGCAATGGAATCGGCGGGGAACGACCGGAGGGGCGCCGCGCTGGGGGGCCTGGCGGTGCTCCCCGACGAGCTGCTCTGCGCCGTCGTCGACCTCCTCCAGCCCACCGACATCGGCCGCCTCGCATGCGTCAGCAGGTCGCCGCGTCTCCCTCTCTCTCTCTCTCTCTCTCTCTCTCTCTCTCTCTCTGTTCTGTTCATTTCTCCTCTGTTTTGCAGTTAGCTCCATGTATTAGTTAAGAATGTGGGTGCTGAGGTTTGATTTTTGATTTTAATGGTGGTCACTCAACTCGAGTGGAAATTGAAGCTACTACCAGAGACAGAGTATTGTCTCTGGGCCGAAGTAGATGTTAGCAAGTTGTTTTGTTTCTCAAATGCTTCCTTTTCTTATCAAATAACAATCCACCACATGTTTATGCTAAATGCTTATTGGTATTAGTAATCGTTTATACTAGACTGGTAGTAGCAGTTAAAACATAACTACTCCCTCCGTTCCTAAATATTTGTCTTTCTAGAGATTTCAAGAAGTGACTACGGGGCTGTTTGGATTGCAGCCCGAGGCTGCCTTACCAAACTTTTGGCGTTGACCATAAGTAACGGTGTCCGTTTGGTTCGTAGCGAAAGTTTCCTGCCCACGCCAATTTTTGGGTCATTCGTTCAACTTTAATGCCTGCACGCTGGCGAGACGGAGGCGGCGAAATCCTTTGCCAATAATTTGGCGAGCCCGATTTTGGCGGGGCTGACCTAGGTGTGAACCAAACAGGCCCTACATACGGAGCAAAATGAGTGAATCTACACTCTAAAATATGTCTATATACATCCGTATGTGGTAGTCCATTTGAAATTTCTAAAAAGACAAATATTTAGGAACGGAGAGAGTATACGGCTAGATAGACAGAAATCATGAAGCACACATTTCTTTCATGTTTCTGTGTGCAGGACACTAAACAGTCACCTATTTTAGACTGGACGAGCACAGAATCGTACTCCTGCGGTCCTGTAAAAGCGGACGTTTTAGACAAAGGTAGAGCCAATTTTTCGGAAATTTTGGCTGCCAATATCTTCATGAATATTTATATTAGATACCTGAACATCACTGAATTGATCTTGAGAAGTATTTCCATGATGTATGATTCTTTTGGATTTTATGGATGTACTTTAAAGACACTAAAGGTCAAAACTGTATTTTAAAGACCGTGTCCGTGTCCAAAACAACAGGTTTTAGGGGACCAGAGGGTAGTTCCTGATGTTTGACATTGTCATTATCTAGAGATCATGAGCTAAGACATCATGTCTGTGTTTCTACCTTAAAACGGTGGTAGGATGACGCAGTATCTGAAATCATTTTGCACTTTGCAGTGTCATGTACATACTTTGCAACGAGGAACCTCTCTGGATGAGTAAATATCTTTCCGTTGGTGGTCATTTTGAGTACAAAGGTTCTTGGAAGAAAACAACGTTGTCTAGGTATATCACCATTCTATCTGTCGTGTAACCTTCTGTATTTTGAAAACAATCCTAAGTTGACCAATGATTACCACTGAAAAGGTTGGATTGCTTCATTTTCAGGCTTAATCTTTGCTCCGAAAATAGTGAGCTTGAGCAGAAGGCTCGTCATTTTGATGGTATGGTACATCTACTTTATGTTTGTTGTGTTTGCCTTTTTTATTTCCCTATTCATACTTATTTTCATGCAGGATTCAACTCATTGTACTTATACAGGAGATGGTATAGATGTTTTACTACTTTGAGTAGTTATTCCTTTGACAATGGCCATGTGGAAAGAAAGGATGATCTTTCTTTGGATCATTTCCGTTCTCAGTATGATGGAAAAGGCCCAGTAAGAATTGAGTTAGCTTTTGCTTTTAATTCAGATTTATAACATGTGGATTTTCTACATTATTGTTTTGCAATGATTTTTATCTGAAATATATTGGTGGTATTGCACAACTAGGTTTTGCTTGGTAAGCTGGCTGAATCCTGGCCAGCGAGAACGAAATGGTCGATGCAGCAACTGGTACATGATTATGGTGAAGTTACATTTAGGATATCACAAAGAAGCCCTAAGAAGATAATAATGAAACTGAAAGACTACGTTTCTTACATGGAACTCCAGCATGATGAAGACCCTCTTTACATATTTGATGATAAGGTAATCATCACTTCATTTCATTTACTACTGAAGTTATGAAAATAAAGAAGAAACTTAGTTCAGAAAATTGTTACAGTTTGGAGAGTCAGCACCAGCACTATTGGAAGATTACAGAGTCCCTCATTTATTTCAAGAAGATCTTTTTGATGTCTTGGATTATGAACAAAGACCAGCTTTCAGATGGTTCATCATTGGACCAGAAAGATCAGGTGCCTCTTGGCATGTTGATCCAGGATTAACCAGTGCGTGGAATACTCTTCTTTGTGGCCGAAAAAGGTTGGACCGTTTGTTTTATATACGTGTGCGTAGGTGTTACTCGATAGTGCACTCAAGCTGTGGTACTCACCACGTAGTTGTATATTTGAAATCTAGTAGCAGTTAAACAAATGTGCATGGATCTTGTGCAACATTTCTGGCCTATTGGATCCTTACGGTCATTGCAGTGCTTCTATTTTGGTGCAGCTTGTGGGTGACTGGGTGCTGTTCTGTGTGTTGCTTATTTTAAAGTCAGATGTGAAAAAACAGTCGTGCAGAAATAATCAGCCAACTGGGCGAGTTGAATTAACGATTGACAAATTTAGTCAGGATGCCCATAGTTATGTCTTGGGAGTGAGAGAGAATCATGTCATATATGTTGAACAGAGACGGAAGATAACCAAGGGCAATAGAGAGATGTGATTCAACTTGGGTGCATGCTTTGTATTTTGAATTGGAACTTTAGAACCATAGACCTATACTGTGAACTGTGCGAGGATATGCTATACAACCTTAACTTGTACTCCTCT
The DNA here is from genome assembly GCF_018294505.1 of Triticum aestivum. NCBI lineage: Eukaryota > Viridiplantae > Streptophyta > Magnoliopsida > Poales > Poaceae > Triticum > Triticum aestivum. Next base: position 595,027,001 of record NC_057797.1, read on the forward strand.
TGACTTGTTAAAGCTGACTGTCCTATGTTGTACAATGCTGAAAATTTGGAAGGAGCAAGAATTTGTGTTTCCACTAATGATTTCCACCTTATTTCATAGATGGGCACTGTACCCTCCAGGAAGAGTGCCTGGTGGTGTCACAGTACATGTAAGTGCTGAAGATGGTGATGTTGACATTGAGACTCCAACATCTTTGCAGGTAATGAACTTATTACTGTTTTTGCTTTTCTCCAAACTTTACCCCATATCGTTTCACATTATTTTGATCCTTTGCAGTGGTGGCTTGATATCTATCCTCATCTTGCCGAACATGAGAAGCCACTGGAATGCACACAATTGCCAGGAGAGACTATATTTGTTCCTAGTGGATGGTGGCATTGTGTTTTAAACCTTGAGACGACAGTTGCAGTTACACAGAATTTTGTCAATCAATCAAATTTTGAGCATGTATGTCTAGACATGGCACCTGGTCACTGTCACAAAGGAGTTTGTCGTGCTGGCTTACTTGCTGTTCCGGGAAAATCTGTTAGAGATATAGAAAATCATCCACCTGGAACAATTACATCGAACCACAATGACATGACCTGTACAGAAGAAAGACTGAAAGGTTCAGGGTCTGTAAGAGATTCAAACAGTGAAAGTCAGTGTTCTTCATTTGAGTTCTCAGACGTCGACAAAAGTTTGGAGAACCAAGTTTTCTCATATGATATAGGTTTCTTATCTCAATTCCTTGAGAAAGAAAAAGATCACTATACTTCTGTCTGGAGTCCTACTAATCCAATTGGCCAGAGAGAAGCAAGAGAATGGCTGCGTAGGCTATGGGTTCTTAAACCTGAACTGAGAGGACTAATATGGAAGGTGAGCTTTGTTCCATCATTTACATAAAATTTTACTATGTCAATCTTTTTTATGAAATTACCATGTGGTTTATGTATCTATTTCTTGATAATGGTCTGTTCCTTCTGCCAATATATATGTTTATTTGTGTAGGGTGCATGCCTAGCAATAAATGTGGACAAATGGTATGCATGCTTAGAGGAAATAAGGGCATGCCATAGTTTACCGGCACCGTCAGAGGATGAGAAGCTTCCTGTTGGGACAGGTAGCAACCCAGTAAGTATACACTTACTTTTACTAGCTGTCTCAGATTTAGAACTGTCGATAAACAATTCTGGCATGTTAGTATCATGTAATTCGTGTTGGTTCGAAATACTTACTCCATAAATATCACTCACAGAAACTGATTCATACAGAATATCTTGGTTTACTTGTTACTGTATACATAATTGCTCACTGCTATGCGCCAATCCCCAAGACATTAAACATATCTGAGATTCTAAGATGTATTCTGTGATGCCAGTTAGTGTCAAATTGCAGTTCATATACACTCATCGCTGCATGGTATGTGAATATAACATGCACCACAATTTTCAGGTCTTCATTGTCTCTGACAATGTGATTAAAATCAATGCTGAAGGAGGCTTGGGTTATTCTGCCCATGGTTTAGGCACAGAGGTATTGTTGCATTGGTTCTGCAACTTAATAAAATTGAGTGCAACACTCACGATTTTGATCCCTTTCTTGATGCAGCTTGAGTTCTATGATCTTCTGCGAAAAGTTGGCTCGCCTTTGGTCAACCACATCCCTGAGATCATTGCAAGTGGCTTTCTTGTGTACGAAGATGGCGTCTACAGAACAGTCCCATGGAATGGAAAAGGAATGCCAGATGTTTTGGCTAAATACTATCCTCTGGAGCTTTCTTATGCAAACAGCTGTTTTCCTCTTGGGTTATGGAGCAAACAACAGTTTGGAATGGATGGTTCAGCTGAATCTTCAAACAGACCTATTTGGCCTTACATGGTTACCAGAAAATGCAAAGGGGATATCTTTGCTCACGTGTAAGTTTTATTCATTTCTCAGGTGAAAATGAGAATAATTACTTGATTAATTATGTAAATACGTGCTTACTCTACTCTTCATTTTTCTTAGCCGTGATACATTGTCCAAGGCTGACCTATTGAATCTTGCATCATCCTTGGGAGTTCAAATGCGAAATATCCATTTATTACCCCTTCCACATGAGGAATCATTACCCGAACCAGAGGACAATAATGTGAAAGACAGTGATCCACCTGAATGGAAACAAGTAATTTCTACTCTAAACAGAAGAAAGAATAATATAAAGAAGCACCTAGCTAACTGGTAAGTGATTTTTTTTCTAAAGCAGGTTTGTTCGGCACAGATTTTTGAAGTTTTACTAAAACAGGACATTGTTGCTCAGTTTATTTTATCCAGAAACATTGTGAGTTTGCAAGTCAATTTTGTGTCTGCAATCATGTGACGTGACTAAGAAGAATATTGTCTTATAGAGTTGCAACTTAAAATCCTCTACGAAAGTGTACTTAGGTTCCAAAAACATTGCAGAGGCAGGCATTCAATAAATAACCATTACATTCTTTAATATTCTAACATTTCAACATAATCAAAATATAAATTGCAATGACTATACATTGATTTGGTATTGACCTGTTCTATATTATATTGATACAAAATTCCATACACTGCCTGATACCTCAACATTGCTTGCATATTTGTGAAGGGGTGGTACCGTACCAACAGTTTTAATTGAGAAGGCTGAAGAATATCTCCCTCCTGATATGAGTTCTCTAATCAAGTTTGTTAAGGTAATTTTTCAATCTCATCTACTTTGTATGCATCTTGGTCGAGCATTGTGTTTAATGGTATGATTGAACAATTAGGATGGCGACGGTGACTCGGTGTACACATTCCCTTCTTGGATACATTCAGATATTATGGACGATAACATTCTTACTCAGAGGGCTCCCGAAATGGGTTCCCTCACTGATACCAAAAGCACTGGTGACGGAGATCTGGAGAAACTGAATGAAATCCATATTATTGACTTCAGTGATCTGTCCATTGGTAAGCAGCCGGTTTACTTTGTTTCCTGGAAATCTGACATTGTTCAAGTTATTGTCATGTGAACATTTAACAAAATACCAATTTTGTATGTATCACTGACATCTGAATCGGAGATGGGATAACTATCTTTAAAAATGCTTAAGTTGAGCTGCTCAAATCTACCGGTTTGCAGTCTTAGAAGCTACTCCCTCCGTTCCGAATTACTTGTCTTGGATTTGTCTAGATACGGATGTATCTAGACTCATTTTAGTGCTAGATACCTTCGTATCTAGACAAATGTAAGACAAGTAATTCAGAACGGAGGGAGTATGTAAGATTGTTAGAAAGAGTTTATATCTATTTATTTGATTGCGATCAAATATTGTTTATCGTAACAGGGGATCCTCTGTGCGACCTAATTCCGCTGCAGTTGGATGTTTTCCGTGGTGATATTGATCTTCTGAGGGAGTACCTTGGAAGCTATCAGCTTCCTTTCCTCAGAGGGAAATCAAACGACGACATCTACAAGTCGGTGCAAAATTCGAAATTCAGCACCGCATCATATCGCGCGATGTAAGTACATACATAAACAAACAATGATAAGCAATGCGAGCTGTGATCGATCCTTGTTGGGTTGTGAGTGTCCAAGGGAGAAACATGTGTGTTGGTTCTGATGTGCGCTGCTTGCTTACAGGTGCTACTGCATACTGCACGACGACAACGTCTTGGCAGCTATATTTGGCCTGTGGAAGGAGCTGAGGAATGCAACGTCGTGGGAGGAGGTCGAGCACTTGGTCTGGGATGACCTCAACCGATACCAGCAATCGTCGCCTACACTCTCTAGCTAGCTCATTTGTCACGACTACCAATACATACGCTCAAAAGAAATAGTCCCTTTCACCCTTTGGCATATTGCCCAGCTTCGTTTATAAGAGCAAAATAATAATAAGGGGCAAAACATTTTTGTTTACTCTGGTGTGTAGCAGCTTTGCTGTTTTCTTTTCTTTTGCAAAGATGCACGTCCGGCCATTACGCCTTAGTGGGCCCCCTATCGACGTGGCTGTGGTCAAAGCGTGTAGGCCGGTCAGCGCGGGTCAGGGGTCAATAGGACTTCTGATGAACAAGTTACAAGGGATTTCGGGAGGGGATGTGCATTTTCATAGAATTAGAACTCATTTGATATTTCAGCGAATGCATTTAATCTTGTTTGATCAAGATAGCATGTAATCTTGTACTACTTTTTTTTTCTTTTCTTTCTATGGCCTCCTTTGGTTCATAGGAGAGGAATATCGTAGGAATAGGACAATCATAGGAAGTGAGGCTTCCTTTGGTTTGGAGGAATTTCATAAGAATTCTAGAGGATAGGATTCTCATAGGATTTTTTTCCTTAAGAGCCCTTTAGTTCATAAGAATGGATTCCTATTCCTATATAGGATTGGTTCCTATCCTCCACATTTCATAGGAAAATAAAAATGAGCCTAGACTCAATGAAAAAATTTCTTTGGTGTGAATCAAATGACATCTTGTTTTCTATTCCTACTCATAGGATTTGAGATACATATAGGCCTCTTTTGGTTCATAGTGTAGGAAAATCATAGGAAATGATATGACATCTATCTCAAATCCTATGAGTAGGAATAGGAAAGGAGATGCTCTTTGATTCACATCATAATTTTTTTTCCATTGAGGCCTCTTTGATTCGTGGGATTGTAAAAACATGGGAATATGAAAAATATAGGGCCTCCTTTGGTTTGTAGGATTTTTGTAGGAATTCTATAGGATAGGATTTGCATAGGAAAAATTCCTTTGAAGCCCTTTGGTTTGTAGGAATGGATTCCTATTTCTATGTAGGATAGGAATCAATCCTTCACATTTTGGAGGAAAAAAACATTAGCCTAGACTCAATGAAAAAAAAAATCCTATCCTATGCGCCAAATGACATCTCTTTCTCTATAGGAATTGACATGCATGTCATCTCACTTCCTATGATTTTCCTATTCATATAAAATTCCTATCCTATGAACCAAAGAAGGTATAGGATTGGAATGTCATGCTCATCTCAATCCTATATGATTTTCGGTTGTTTGATTGCATCACAGGAAAAACAAAAGATTCTTTCAAAGAGGTTTGAGTGGATGCTAGAAATCTTATGGGAAGTAGTACAAAAAATTCCTTAGGAAAAATTCCTATAGGATTCAAACCTATGAATCAAACAACCAACATATGAAAAATTCCTAAGGATTTTAATCCTCCAAAATTCCTATGCAAATCCTTTGAATCAAAAGAGCCCTATTTTCCTATGAAATGTGGAGGATAGGAAGAATTCCTCCACAGGAATAGGATTCCATTCCTACAAACCAAAGGGCTCTAAGGCCTCCTTTGGTTTAGAGGAATTTCATAGAAATTCTAGAGGATAGGATTCTTATAGGATTTTTTCCTTTAGACCCCTTTGGTTCATAGGAATGGATTCCTATTCCTACATAGGATTAGTTCCTATCCTCCAGATTTCATAGGAAAATAAAAAAGAGCCTAGACTCAATGGAAAAATTCCTTTGGTGTCAACCAAATGACATCTTGTTTCCTATTCCTACTCATAGGATTTGACATACATGTCATCCCATTTCCTACAAGATTCCTATTCTTATGATAATCCTATCCTATGAACCAAAAGAGGCCTAAAGGAATTTTTCCGGGCCTCATTCAGTTTGGAGGATTTTTATAGGAAAAACATGGGAACAAGGATTCCAGAGGAAAATTTCCTATATATGCATTCGGTTTGTAGGAAATGCGTAAAGGAATTTCGTAGGAATACTATTCATTTCCTATGCTTTTGGAGGAAACTGCACATCCACTCAAAGCTCATTTTATGCGTAGGAACGAGGCAAGTCAATTTCTTAGGGTGGCAAGTGTCATCCTGTCAAATTCCTATACTACTTCAAATTCCTACGTTTAGATTTCCTCCAAACTGAATGAGCCCCTATATAAATCATATCCTATGAAATTCCTACAAGATTCCTCTAAACCAAAGAAGACCGTAATCTCATTTCCTACAAATTTCCTATTCCTACGATAATCCTATCCTATGAACCAAAAGAGGCCTGAGATGACATGTATCTCAATTCCTATAAAGAAAGAGACGACATTTGATGCATATGCTAGGAATTTTTCCATTGAGTCTAGGCCATTTTGTTTCATTTGAAATGTGAGGGATGGATTCATATCCTATAGGAATAAGAATCCATTCCTACAAATCAAAGGACTCCAAAAGAATTTTTCCTACGAAATTCCTATCCTATAGATTTCCTATGAAATTCCTCTAAACCAAAGAAGACCATTGTAGCCAACCAATGGGGCTACCTCTGCGATGTTGAGACCTAGTGTATTGGGAGCGTTCATCGATCTGTCTTTGTTGCCATGGGCCCATTTTGAAAAAATTGCCTCCATTTTGAAAAAGAAAATCTTTCTAGGGTCCGATGAGTCTGATATCCAGATCAAAATGTGGATTAGAAACCACCCCATTTTCAAAACTCCTATATTTGAATGTTGCTTTCATGGGTGAAAGAAGACATTACTCAAAAAGCGGCCGGTGGCTAGCACCCCAATCTGAAGCGTGTCTTGTTTAGGGCTATTTATTAATTGTTTCTTTTTCTTTGTAGATAACCACTGTACGTATTTCAATTTTTCCTTAATTTTTATGAAATCGGCCTCTCTTTGACTTAAAGAAAGAAGGAAGCCGGCCTTCTCTGAGCCTGATCTCGTCCGACCCTGTAAACGAAGACATTACTCAAGAAGCAGTTGGCGGCTTGGCGGCTATCATCACCACAATGTAAACTGTGCTTGTTTAGGGTTATTTGTTTCCTTTTCTCAAAAAAAAAAATAGTAGCCACCAGCCAGTTGAGGCTGATCCCCGGCCGACCCTGTCCGACACGCGGCACGGAGGAGCGTTGACAAAGGAACGGAATGGCCATGTGAGCAGAGTCCACGCAGGTGTGCCCTCCCCAGTCGCCATGGTTCCCAGTTGAGATCCTGCCCACAGAACGAGCTGCATCGGTCGCCCCGTTTCGCCTCTGGCAAGATGCCCGCGGCAGCGCCACACCACTGACAGCCTCCTCGATCTTGCGCGTGGGCGAGCCAGCGTGCACCGGCCGGCCGACCAAGCGAATAAACGGAACCTTCCGCTCCGACGTCCATATGCGGCAGTGATCGCGGCAACCAGAACATCATCACAGACGCCGCTCAAGTCCACGTGGTCGCACGTAGGGGGAATGCCGCCGCAGCTGCAGATTTCACCACGCGCGTCGCCGACGGACCAGCGAGGCGAAGCCCCCTCCGCTCGTGCTCCGCCGCATTTCGCGGCGCCAGCCCAACTGACCGGAAGCCTCAACGGTCGGCCTATAAGTGGAGCCAGATGGCACCTTCCCGGTTAAGCAACTCCGTGATCGAGAGCACCTGCCCCGTAGCCGAGAAGAGAGCTGTACGCCGGTTAGGCTCGCAGCTGGAGAGATGGTGCTCAACGGCGTTCTGTTCTTGCTCGTCTGCGCGGCTGCTCGAGCTGCCGCTTCCGGCGGAGACGGTGAGAGCCATTGTTACTCCTTGATCTTCTTACGGATCTCGCTAGCTACTACATTGTCGTCTAACCTGACATACGTGCTGTCATGCAAGCTGCAGGCCCGCTGCTGAACGGCAACTTCGAGCAGGCGCCGAACAGGTCCCAGATGAACGGCTCGAGGGTGACGGGGAAGTACGCGATCCCGCACTGGAAGGCCACCGGGTTCGTGGAGTACATCGAGTGCGGGGCGAAGCAGGACCACATGGTCCTCGTGGTGCCGGAGGGCAGGCACGCCGTGCGGCTGGGCACCGACTCCTCCATCGAGCACCAGCTCAGCGTGACGCGGGGCAAGTACTACTCCGTCACCTTCAGCGCGGCGCGCACCTGCGCCCAGTCCGAGAGGCTGAGCGTGTCCATCGTCCCCGGCGACGCCTCCAGCGGCGAGCTCCCCGTCCAGACGGTGTACACGAGCAGCGGCTGGGACTCGTACGCCTGGGCCTTCAAGGCCCGGCAGGGCGTGGTGTCGCTCGTCATCCACCACGGCGACGACCAGGTGGACGACCCCGCCTGCGGCCCCATCGTCGACGCCGTCGCCATTAGAACGCTCAACCCTCCCCACGCCACCCACCGTAAGACACACACGATCTCGTCGTTAACCGCGCCCACGAAATCTCATCACGTTACGGAGTTCTTACTCTACTCTGCACCTGTGCTGCAGAGAACATGCTGATCAACGGGGACTTCGAGGAGGGGCCGTACATGACGCCGGGGTCGCCGTGGGGGGTGCTGGTGCCGCCCATGGACGAGGACGCCACGTCGCCGCTGCCGGGGTGGGCGATCATGTCCTACTCCAAGGTGGTCAAGTACATCGACGCGGCGCACTTCCGGGTGCCGCACGGCTCCCGCGCCGTGGAGCTGGTGGCCGGCGTGGAGGTGGCGCTGGTGCAGGAGGTGGCCACCGTGCCCGGCAGGTCCTACAGGCTGCAGTTCTCGGTGGGCGACGCGGGAAACAGGTGCGCGGCGTCGCCCATGAGCGTGCAGGTGGCCACGGCGTACGGGGGCAAGCGCGTCTCGTACGAGTCCCGCGGCACCGGCGGGTTCGTGCGCGACAAGCTCGACTTCAAGGCCGAGGGGAACAGCACCCGGGTGGTGTTCTACAGCACCGGCTACCACACCACGTCCGACAGCAGCGGCACGCTCTGCGGGCCCGTCGTTGACGACGTCTCGCTCGTCAGCGTTTCGCACCCGCATGCTCGCCGGTTGCTCCGCTGATGCGTCCCGTAGTGGAAAATGACTGCTGAGAATGATAGTAGTTGCGTGACAACAGGCTTAACATTGTGCTTTGTTGATGCTTCCTTCGAACAAATCAAATTGATCATAATTCACTGCAACAGTATCACTGTAATCAGCTGGAATGTTACGTTTTCACACTTCTCCTTTTCAAATCGCTTCTCTGTGTATGAAATGCTGAATATGTGCCCCTGTTCAGTACATGTGTTCTACTGTAAATTCAGTTGGGCATGCCGTTGTTGTAACTCCAAATGTTTCACCGTTGCCGCTACACTGTGACAGCAATGCACAATTCAAATCTCCCCGAGGGGCAAGAGGTTTAACCGAGCAGTGATTTAGTAGAGGGATTGTGGGGGTGAAGGAATTAGTGGGGATTAGGTGAGGGGTGGGGATCACCCAACCCCTGGGTGGATTGAATTAACAGGTGTTGTTTAACAGGTAGCAGGAAATTCCACTATCCAGTGACGAGAGATTCTTGGAGCAGTAGCTTCAGGTCCTCAAGCCTGTAAAGAATTAACAGGTGTGGTTTTTTTTTTTTACCAGATGAAACAAACTAAAATGTACTATAAGACATTACATACCTCACATTACTGAGATCAGGATAGGTTGCAATTGCATCCTTGAAATCCTACAGAAAATTCAGAAGATCAGCATGTGGACTGTTAGACTGAACAATATTTTGTAGCTAAGCTCTATCTTACTTGGTTAGAAGTTGAAGGTGTGTATGTTATTATACATGACATCCCTGCTCCTTTTGCTGCCTGTCAAAAGAAAGTCATCTCTCGAGTTCAAAAGTACTAGTACCTCTGTACCAAAATATAAGACATTTTTGCAGTTCAAATTGAACTACAAAAAAGTCTTATATTTTAGTACGGAGGGAGTATAAGTTTAGTTGATAAATAAAAACTTGGAAGACCTACCTGTAGTCCAATGACACTGTCTTCTACCACAAGGCAGTTCTTGCTTTCCAATCCTAATTTCTGCATCGAACAATTAAGTCTTTAACACAACGAATTTAAAAAATAAATAATTCTCAAGTAAAGTTTGACATGATCTGCTCCAATTGTGCTCACTACCTTTGCTGCTGTAATATATATCGATGGATCGGGTTTTTTCATTTTAACATCATCGCCTGCAACATGAAACGATCAAGAATTTTGAATGCCGTGGAATCACTTATCATAGCTTTCAGAATATAACCACCTACCAAACAACAAATAATTGCAAGTGCATTTAAATAGGATCTGGCCTTAGCCGGGTGAAAAACGTAAGCTAAAACACATCTCAACTTGTTACTAGACTTCATATTATTCATTTCACTGATTTCTTCTTTTTCTTGATCTTGTCACTAGCCATTGTAATATTTTATCAGTCTTGCTAGATCTCAGTCGACCGAGACTTGGTTATGCCTCAATCGATGCTATATTCCTGAGATCTTGAATTGAGATCCATGCAAAAAAAAAAATTCTTTCTTTCTTACATGTTATGCCACTTGACTGAGACTTGGTTAAGTCTCAGTCGACTGACACCTAGCCACACCCATATTTTACTTTTACTAATGCACAATTATAAAACAAGAAAACAACTAGGATGACTGGTACGAAAACTTTGTAAGGACAATCCTGCACGCTGATTTACATTTTGGTGATTGTTGCCAGTTAACCCCAAAACAGCCATGGTAAACATGATCAGAAAGAAGCAAAAACAACCAGAACTATACCAGCGAGGAAGCAGTCCAGACCATTGAATCTTTCCTATAAAACCATACAATGGTAAAGAAATGGAATCTCAACCGAGGAAATAAAATTCATGTCAGAAATATAAGAAACACAACCTTAAGTCAAATGCAACTTACAAGTCCAAGAAGATTTTCAAGACACAACACCACTGAACTTTTAGTTGCCGCAGAGCAAACTGCAAGCTTGATGCCCTACACCAATATACCAAAGTCACCCCATTTCTTTCAAAATAGCCCCATACTATTGTAATTCAATAGGAACATTAAATAAGAATTCACCTAGTGTACATTACAAAAAGGATTAAATGAAATATACTATGTTGGAAATCAGTTTACAGTATGAGGAAAACACTAGCACAAAGCAAAATAGATCTTGCAATAAGTATTACCGCACCCTTAACTTCGTCCATCAGCCGCAAAACACCAGGTCTAGGCTCCACCTAGCATACAGAGCTGAAAATCAGTATGAGATGATGAGTAAGAATTTCTCAATGTATACATTTCACTTACAGTTCCAGATTTGATTATTGCTTTGTACCTCTCTGTTTTCCAGTCCTGCAAAAGAGTACTTCTGTAAAATTCATGGATTCTTAGACATGGTTCGAAGCATTTGTACCTCTTGAAAAAGGATAATAAGGAGCTAATGCATTTGATTTAGAACCAAGGACATAAAGAATCTGACCTGAATAACGTCAACTAACTTCTCCTTGTCTTCGTCGCTTGAAGGTGCTGTCTCCAATATCTTTGAAGAAGGCCACCCATTTTCTCCAAAGTACCTGTAACAGATTCAAACCAATTCAGAACCAATATCCACACGCTAATCATCAACTACTTAAACAGCATGTGGACCCTAGCATGCCCTGCCCTGCAAAATCAGTTATTCCCATTCAGACTACTTGCCCCATTTTTTTTTCGAATGGTAACTACTTGCCACATTAAACTTTGCACACCATTCTAATGACCAACTGCATCCTGCGTACAATGCAGATAAGCAAGAATTCAGATTGTGAAATCGAAATGCCAGCAACACTCAATCACAGCGCAATTACTGAGGCAAAATACCAAGCAAGCAATCACAGGGCACACGAAGGAATTGCGCAAAAGGCAGACTGCCACACGCGAAAGGCGAAAGGAAGCCTCGAGCTTGCGGGCGTGACGTACCATCGCATCTTGGGCTTCCCGCCGCCGATGCGGTTCTGGAGGTCGTCATAGAAGGCCTCGTCCCAGAACAGCGGCGCGTCGGCGTCGGCCGCGGGCGGGCAGCGGACCCCGAAGTGCGCGAAGGCGTCGTTGTAGGCCTGCCGGTGGAGGTGCTCCGACTCCAGTATGACGCCGTCGCAGTCGAAGATCAGGGCGTCGAGCGACCGCGGCGGGGAAGCCGAGGCGGAGACGACGAGCGAGGACGTGCGGGGGAGGCGGAGGCGGACCGCGGGGAGACTGGAAGGTGGGCCGCGGTGGCTGAAGAAGCTGCGGCGAGCCGTGGCGGCGAGCCGTGGCGGCGACGGCGGCCGGGGCGAAGGAGGTGGGGGCGAGAAGGGAAGTGGACGCCATGCCCATGGAAGGCATCGGAGATGCGAACGGAGATCAGGAGATGCGAACGGAGATCAGGAGATGGTAACGGAATAGGCGCGAATGGTTCGAGAATGGCTGCTTATCTACCCGCCACTTTTTCGCCGTGGTGGCTTTCTTATCGCGTATGAGAGGAGGGAAATAATTCCCAAACGGTTCCCTTCAGTTGGGCCTGTAGAAAGGTGCGGTCCTCGAAGTGGTCTGAGTTCAAGCAGCAAGCAGAAACGCAGAATCTCCGTTCATATCACAGGTCACAGGTGTATCTTAGATTTGGCAGAGATTCAGTTCAACCTTGTAAATTTGGCTTAACTTTAGGTTTTGGAGAAGTCCATATTTCAACCTTGAATTGTCACTAAGTCTAAGAAACAAGCACCAAACTTCAAAACCTTCTATTTTACAAACTCACAAAACCAAACATATATCAATTTCCTCTCCTCAAGCCAATTTCGTGGGCACCAGGCTGTTTTTATCGGTTTTGGAGAGTTGACCGCCTACAGCTAGTCAGCAACCAACTTGGTAGCCACGTCACCTTGGCATATACACCTAGCCCCCCTTCCTCCCGCGCTCATTTTCCCACCATCCTCCCCGAACCCTCACCTAGTCCCTTCCATCCCGACGCCTAACCAACCCCTCTCCCCCCCTGTGCGACACCAGCGACCAGGAACGGGTGGCACCTTCACACGGTCTTCATGCGTGCTGGCCTCTGCTCCCCCGCCCCACGCCTGCCCAACCTGTTGTCGTGACGTCACCTAGGTGTTGCAACAAGCGCCAGAGTTCGGACCCAATGTTAGGCACCCTCGAAGAGGAAGCAGTGTTGCAACTGTAACAACTATGCGCGGTGTCAGGGTTGAATTTCTTCCACCACAGAGCACCCCCAAAGGTCCCTGACCTTGAGCCCTCTCCAATTAGCTGATGAAGCCCGCCCGAAGAGCTCCAGTGAAGCCGTGTGGCCATCACTTTTCCGGCTTCCTCAGCGTCATCGTGAAGTATATCTACATCGACTAACGGAGGACTGCATTCCGAGTCTTCAAGTTCGAGTTTGTGCTGTTAGCGGCCAACAGTCAACGAGTTGGATGGTCGGATGATGTTCCTGAGACGAGGCTGCTCCTGGATGTAATATTTATGATGGTGGAAGTGTTTGCTATTCCGGTACCAAGGACTCATGCGTATATATTTTTTGAATAGTTTGAACTGTTTATCACATGTGTCACGTGATGAGACTCGTGCATGTATATATAATAGATGGGATTACAAGGGTCGGTTCGGGTTGTGTACCAGTACTTGATCCCTACGACGGCTATACAAGAGATAGGATCAAATATGTACAACTTCGTGACCAGATTATAACAACTGTCTTAACAAACGTTGTGGTACACACATGAAATGCATATGTATTTCAACATGCCCTTTCAACCACAACTTGTCTAAGTTAAGATTGTGCCGAAAAGCTTCTTGTTGTCGTAGTGTCAGGGGCTTAGTACGAAGGAAATATGCCCTAGAGGCAATAATAAAGTTGTTACTTATATTTCCTTATATCATGATAAATGTTTATTATTCATGCTAGAATTGTATTAACCGGAAACTTAGTACATGTGTAAATACATAGACAAACAGAATGTCACTAGTATGCCTCTACTTGACTAGCTCGTTGAATCAATGATGGTTATGTTTCCTGACCATAGACATGAGTTGTCATTTGATTAACGTGATTGACTTGACCCATCCATTAGCTTAGCACGATGATCGTTTAGTTTGTTGCTATTGCTTTCTCCATAACTTATACACGTTCCTATGACTGTGAGATCATGCAACTCCCGAATACCGGAGGAACACTTTGTGTGCTACCAAACATCACAATGTAACTGGGTGATTATAAAGGTGCTCTATAGGTGTCTCCAATGGTGTTTGTTGAGTTGGCATAGATCGAGATTAGGATTTGTCACTCCGATTGTCGGAGAGGTATATCTGGGCCCTCTCGGTAATACACATCAATATAAGCCTTGCAAGCAATGTGACTAATGAGTTAGTTGCGGGATGATGCATTATGGAACGAGTAAAGAGACTTGCCGGTAACGAGATTGAACTAGGTATTGAGATACCGACGATCGAATCTCGGGCAAGTAACATACCGATGACAAAGGGAACAACGTATATCATTATGCGGTTTGATCGATAAAGATCTTCGTAGAATATGTGGGAGCCAATATGAACATCCAGGTTCCGCTATTGGTTATTGGCCGGAGACATGTCTCGGTCATGTCTACATAGTTCTCTAACCTGTAGGGTCCGCACGCTTAACGTTCGGCGACGATCGGTATTATGAGTTTTTGTGTTTTAATGTACCGAAGGTAGTTCGGAGTCCCGGATATGATCACGGACATGACGAGGAGTCTTGAAATGGTCGAGACATAAAGATCGATATATTGGATGACTATGTTTGGACACCGGAATGGTTCCGAGTAAGTTCGGGCATTAACCGGAGTGTCGGGGGTTACCGGAACCCCCCTGGGAGTATATGGGCCCTAATGGGCTTTAGGGGAGAGAGGGAGGGGCTGCCTAGGGCAGGCTGCGCACCCCCAAAGGCCTAGTCCGAATTGGACTAGGGGGAGGGGCGGAGTGTTGGGGAACGTAGTAATTTCAAAAAAATTCCTACGCACACGCAAGATCATGGTGATGCATAGCAACGAGAGGGGAGAGTGTTGTCTACGTACCCTCGTAGACCGAAAGCGGAAGCGTTATAACAACGTGGTTTATGTAGTCGTACGTCTTCACGATCCGACCGATCAAGTACCGAACGCACGACACCTCCGAGTTCTGCACACGTTCAACTCGATGACGTCCCTCGAACTCCGATCCAGCCGAGTGTTGAGGGAGAGTTTCGTCAGCACAACGGCATGGTGACGATGATGATGTTCTACCGACGTAGGGCTTCGCCTAAGCACCGCTACGATATGATCGAGATGGATTATGGTGGAGGGGGGCACCGCACACGGCTAAGAGATCAAGAGATCAATTGTTGTGTCTATGGCGTGCCCCCTGCCCCCGTATATAAAGGAGCAAGGGGGGAGGCGGCCGGCCTAGGAGGAGGGCACGCCAAGGGGGGAGTCCTACTCCCACCGGGAGTAGGACTCCTCCTTTCCTTGTTGGAGTAGGAGAGAAGGAAAGAGGGGGAGAGGAACAAGGAAAAGGGGGCTGCACCCCTTGTCCAATTCGGACCAGAGGGGGGGCGCGCTCCTCCTTCCTTTTGGTCTCTCTCCTCTATTCCCGTATGGCCCAATAAGGCCCATATACTCCCCGGCGAATTCCCGTAACTCTCCGGTACTCCGAAAAATACCCAAATCACTCGGAACCTTTCCGATGTCCGAATATAGTCATCCAATATATCGATCTTTACATCTCAACCATTTCGAGACTCCTCGTCATGTCCCCGATCTCATCCGGGACACCGAACTCCTTCGGTACATCAAAACTCATAAACTCATAATATAACTGTCATCGAAACCTTAAGCGTGCGGACCCTACGGGTTCGAGAACAATGTAGACATGACCGAGACACGTCTCCGGTCAATAACCAATAGTGGAACCTGGATGCTCATATTGGCTCCCACATATTCTACGAAGATCTTTATCAGTCAAACCGCATAACAACATACGTTGTTCCCTTTGTCATCGGTATGTTACTTGCCCGAGATTCAATCGTCGGTATCTCAATACCTAGTTCAATCTCGTTACCGGCAAGTCTCTTTACTCGTTCCGTAATACATCATCTCGCAACTAACTCATTAGTTGCAATGCTTGCAAGGCTTTAGGTGATGTGCATTACCGAGAGGGCCCAGAGATACCTCTCCAACAATCGGAGTGACAAATCCTAATCTTGAAATACGCCGACCCAACAAGTACCTTCGGAGACACCTGTAGAGCACCTTTATAATCACCCAATTACGTTGTGACGTTTGGTAGCACACAAAGTGTTCCTCTGGTAAACGGGAGTTGCATAATCTCATAGTCATAGGAACATGTATAAGTCATGAAGAAAGCAATATCAACAAACTAAACGATAAAGTGCTATGCTAACGGAATGGGTCAAGTAAATCACATCATTCTCCTTATGATGTGATCCCGTTAATCAAATGACAACTCATGTCTATGGCTAGGAAACTTAACAATCTTTGATTCAACGAGCTAGTCAAGTAGAGGCATACTAGTGACATACTGTTTGTCTATGTATTCACACATGTATTATGTTTCCGGTTAATACAATTCTAGCATGAATAATAAACATTTATCATGGTATAAGGAAATAAATAATAACTTTATTATTGCCTCTAGGGCATATTTCCTTCAGTCTCCCACTTGCACTAGAGTCAATAATCTAGTTCACATCGCCATGTGATTTAACATCAATAGTTCACATCACCATGTGATTAACACCCATAGTTCACATCGACATGTGACCAACACCCAAAGGGTTTACTAGAGTCAATAATCTAGTTCATATCGCTATGTGATTAACACCCAAAGAGTACTGAGGTGTGATCATGTTTTGCTTGTGAGAGAATTTTAGTCAACGGGTCTGCCACATTCAGATCCATAAGTATTTTGCAAATTTCTATGTCAACAATGCTCTGCACAGAGCTACTCTAGCTAATTGCTCCCACTTTCAATATGTTATCCAGATTGAGATTTAGAGTCATCTGGATCAGTGTCAAAATTTGCATCGACGTAACCCTTTACGATGAACCTTTTGTCACCTCCATAATCGAGAAACATATCCTTATTCCACTAAGGATAATTTTGACCAATGTCTAGTGATCTACTCCTAGATCACTGCTGTACTCCTTTGCCAAACTCAGGGCAGGGTATACAATAGGTCTGGTACACAACATGACATACTTTATAGAATCTATGGCTGGGGCATAGGGAATGACTTTCATTCTCTCTCTATCTTCTGCCGTGGTCGGGCTTTGAGTCTTACTCAGTTTCACACCTTGTAACACAGGGAAGAACTCTTTCTTTGACTGTTCCATTTTGAACTACTTCAAAATCTTGTCAAGGTATGTACTCATTGAAAAACTTATCAAGCATCTTGATCTATCTCTATAGATCTTGATGCTCAATATGTAAGCAGCTTCACCGAGGTCTTTCTTTGAAAAACTCCTTTCAAACACTCCTTTATGCTTTGCAGAATAATTCTACATTATTTCCGATCAACAATATGTCATACACATATACTTATCAGAAATGCTGTAGTGCTCCCACTCACTTTCTTGTAAATACAGGCTTCACCGCAAGTCTGTATAAAACTATATGTTTTGATCAACTTATCAAAGCGTTTATTCCAACTCCGAGAGGCTTGCACCAGTCCATAAATGGATCGCTGGAGCTTGAACACTTTTTTAGCTCCCTTTGGATCGACAAAACCTTCTGGTTGCATCATATACAACTCTTCTTCCAGAAATCCATTCAGGAATGCAGTTTTGACATCCATCTGCCAAATTTCATAATCATAAAAAGCGGCAATTGCTAACATGATTCGGACAGACTTAAGCATAGATACGAGTGAGAAACTCTCATCGTAGTCAACACCTTGAACTTGTCGAAAACCTTTTTGCGAAAATTCTAGCTTTGTAGATGGTAACACTACTATCAGCGTCCGTCTTCCTCTTGAAGATCCATTTAATCTCAATGGCTTGCCGATCATTGGGCAAGTCAATCAAAGTCCATACTTTGCTCTCATACATGGATCTCATCTCAGATTTCATGGCCTCAAGCCATTTCGCGAAATCTGGGCTCATCATCGCTTCCTCGTAGTTCGTAGGTTCGTCATCGTCAAGTAACATGACCTCCAAAACAAGATTACCATACCACTCTGGAGCGGATCTCACTCTAGTTTACCTACAAGGTTCGGTAGTAACTTGATCTGAAGTTACATGATCATCATCATTAGCTTCCTCACTAATTGGTGTAGTAGTCACAGGAACAAATTTCTGTGATGAACTACTTTCCAATAAGGGAGCAGGTATAGTTACCTCATCAAGTTCTACTTTCCTCCCACTCACTTCTTTCGAGAGAAACTCCTTCTCTAGAAAGGATCCATTCTCAGCAATGAATATCTTGCCTTCGGATCTGTGATAGAAGGTGTACCCAACATTTTCTTTTGGGTATCCTATGAAGATTTACTTCTCCGATTTGGGTTCGAGCTTATCATGTTGAAACTTTTTCACATAAGCATCACAGTCCCAAACTTTAAGAAACGACAGCTTAGGTTTCTCGCCAAACCACAGTTGATACTGTGTCGTCTCAATGGATTTAGATGGTGCCCTATTTGACGTGAATGTAGCTGTCTCTAATGCATAACCCCAAAACGATAGTGGTAATCGGTAAGAGACATCATAGATCGCACCATATCTAATAAAGCACGGTTACGACGTTCAGACACACCATTACACTGTGGTGTTCCAGGTGGCGTGAGTAGGAAACTATTTCACATTGTTTTAACTGAAGGGCAAACTCGTAACTCAAATATTTTAATTCTGCGATCATATCGTAGAAACTTTTATTTTTGTTACGATGATTCTCCACTTCACTCTGAAATTCTTTGAACTTTTCAAATATTTCAGACTTGTGTTACATCAAGTAGATATACTTATATCTGCTCAAATCATCTGTGAAGATCAGAAAATAATGATACCTGCTGCGAGCCTCAATATTCATCGGACCACATACATCAGTATATGTATGATTTCCAACAAATCTGTTGCTCGCTCCATTGTTCCGGAGAACGGAGTCTTAGTCATCTTGCCCATGAGGCATGGTTCGCAAGCATCAACTGATTCATAATCAAATGATTCCAAAAGCCCATCAGCATGGATTTTCTTCATGTGCTTTACACCAATATGACCTAAACGGCAGTGCCACAAATAAGTTGCACTATCATTATTAACTTTGCATCTTTTGGCTTCAATATTATGAAAATGTGTATCACCACGATCGAGATCCAACAAACCATTTTCATTGGGTGTATGACCATAGAAGGTTTTATTCATGTAAACAGAATAACAATTATTCTCTAACTTACATGAATAACCGTATTGCAGTAAACATGATCCAATCATATTTATGCTCAACGCAAACACCAAATAACATTTATTTAGGTTCAACACTAATCCCGAAAGTATAGGGAGTGTGCGATGATGATCATATCAGTCTTGGAACCACTTCCAACACACATCGTCACTTCACCCTTAACTAGTCTCTATTTATTTTGCAACTCCCATTTCGAGTTACTACTCTTAGCAACTGAACTAGTATCAAATACCGAGGGGTTGCTATAAACACTAGTAAAGTACACATCAATAACATGTATATCAAATATACCTATGTTCACTTTTCCATCCTTCTTATCCGCCAATTACTTGGGGTAGTTCCGCTTCCAATGACCAGTCCCTTTGCAGTAGAAGCACTCAGTTTCAGGCTTAGGTCTAGACTTGGGTTTTTTCACTTGAGCAGCGACTTGTTTGCCGTTCTTCTTGAAGTTCCCCTTTCTTCCCTTTGTCCTTTTACTTGAAACTAGTGGTTTTACCATCAACACTTGATGCTTTACTTGATTTCTACCTTCGTCGATTTCAGCATCACGAAGAGCTTGGAATCATTTCCATTATCCCTTGCATATTATAGTTCATCACGAAGTTCTACTAACTTGGTGATGGTGACTAGAGAATTCTGTCAATCACTATTTTATCTGGAAGATTAACTCCCACTTGATTCAAGCGATTGTACTACCCAGACAATCTGAGCACATGCTTACTACTTGAGCTATTCTCCTCCATCTTTTAGCTATAGAACTTGTTGGAGACTTCATATCTCTCAACTCGGTATTTACTTGAAATATGAACTTCAACTCCTGGAACATCTCATATGGTCCATGACGTTCAAAACGTCTTTGAAATCCCGGTTCTAAGCTGTTAAGCATGGTGCACTAAACTATCAAGTAGTCATCATATTGAGCTAGCCAAACGTTCATAACGTCTGCATCTGCTCCTGCAATAGGTCAGTCACCTAGCGGTGCATCAAGGACATAATTCTTCTGTGCAGCAATGAGGATAAACCTCAGATCACGGACCCAGTCCGCATCATTGCTACTATCATCTTTCAACTTAGTTTTCTCTAGGAACACATATAAAACATAGGGAAGCAATAACGCGAGCTATTGATCTACAACATAGATATGCAAATACTATCAGGACTAAGTTCATGATAAATTAAAGTTCAATTAATCATATTACTTAAGAACTCCCACTTAGAAAGACATCCCTCTAATCTTCTAAGTGATCACGTGATCCAAATCAACTAAACCATAACCGATCATCACATGAAATGGAGTAATTTTCAATGGTGAACATCACTATGTTGATCATATCTACTATATGATTCACGCTCGACCTTTCGGTCTCAGTGTTTCGAGGCCATATCTGCATATGCTAGGCTCGTCAAGTTTAACCTGAGTATTCTGCGTGTGCAAAACTGGCTTGCACCCGTTGTACATGGACGTAGAGCTTATCACACCCGATCATCACGTGGTGTCTGGGCACGACAAATCATCTTGATCTATATCAATGTGTCGTCACATGGTCGTCTCGCCAACTATTGCTCTTGCAACTATTGCTATCGCATAGCGATAATTGTAAAGCAATTATTTGGCGCTTGCATCTTATGCAATAAAGAGACAACCATAAGGCTTCTGCCAGTTGCCGATAACTTCAACAAAACATGATCATCTTATACAACAACTTATATCTCATCATGTCTTGACCATATCACATCACAACATGCCCTGCAAAAACAAGTTAGACGTCCTCTACTTTGTTGTTGCAAGTTTTACGTGGCTGCTATGGGCTGAGCAAGAACCATTCTTACCTACGCATCAAAACCACAACGATAGTTTGTCAAGTTAGTGCTATTTTAACCTTCTCAAGGACCGGGCGTAGCCACACTCGGTTCAACTAAAGTTGGAGAAACTGACACCCGCTAGTCACCTATGTGCATAGCACGGCGGTAAAACCAGTCTCGTGTAAGCGTACGCGTAATGTCGGTCCAGGCCGCTTCATCCAACAATACCGCCGAACCAAAGTATGACATGCTGGTAAGCAGTATGACTTATATCGCCCACAACTCACTTGTGTTCTACTCGTGCATATTACATCAACGCATAAAACCTAGGCTCGGATGCCACTGTTGGGGAACGTAGTAATTTCAAAAAAATTCCTACGCACACGCAAGATCATGGTGATGCATAGCAACAAGAGGGGAGAGTGTTGTCTACGTACCCTCGTAGACCGAAAGCGGAAGCGTTATAACAACGCGGTTGATGTAGTCGTGCGTCTTCACGATCCGACCGATCAAGTACCGAACGCACGACACCTCCAAGTTTTGCACACGTTCAACTCGATGACGTCCCTCAAACTCCGATCCAGCCGAGTGTTGAGGGAGAGTTTTGTCAGCACGACGGCGTGGTGACGATGATGATGTTCTACCAACGCAGGGCTTCGCCTAAGCACCGCTACGATATGATCGAGGAGGATTATGGTGGAGGGGGCACCGCACACGGCTAAGAGATCAAGAGATCAATTGTTGTGTCTATGGGGTGCTCCCTGCCCCCGTATATAAAGGAGCAAGGGGGGAGGCGGCCGACCTAGGAGGAGGGCGCGCCAAGGGGGGGGTCCTACTCCCACCGGGAGTAGGACTCCTCCTTCCCTTGTTGGAGTAGGAGAGAAGGAAAGAGGGGGAGGGGAACAAGGAAAAGGGGGCTGCACTCCTTGTCCAATTCGGACCAGAGGAGGGGCGCGCCTCCTTCATTTTGGCCTCTCTCCTCTATTCCCGTATGGCCCAATAAGGCCCATATACTCCCCGACGAATTACCGCAACTCTCCGGTACTCCGAAAAATACCCAAATCACTCGGAACCTTTCCGATGTCCGAATATAGTCGTCCAATATATCGATCTTTACATCTCGACCATTTTGAGACTCGTCGTCATGTCCCCGATCTCATCCGGGACTCCGAACTCCTTCGGTACATCAAAACTCATAATATAACTGTCATCGAAACCTTAAGCGTGCAGACCCTACGGGTTCGAGAACAATGTAGACATGACCGAGACACGTCTCCGGTCAATAACCAATAGCGGAACCTGGATGCTCATATTGGCTCCCACATATTCTACGAAGATCTTTATCGGTCAAACCGCATAACAACATACGTTGTTCCCTTTGTCATCGGTATGTTACTTGCCTGAGATTCGATCGTCGGTATCTCAATACCTAGTTCAATCTCGTTACCGACAAGTCTCTTTACTCGTTCCGTAATACATCATCTTGCAACTAACTCATTAGTTGCAATGCTTGCAAGGCTTTAGGGGATGTGCATTACCGAGAGGGCCCAGAGATACCTCTCCGACAATCGGAGTGACAAATCCTAATCTCGAAATACGCCAACCCAACAAGTACCTTCAGAGACACCTGTAGAGCACCTTTATAATCACCCAGTTATGCTGTGACGTTTGGTAGCACACAAAGTGTTCCTCTGGTAAACGGGAGTTGCATAATCTCATAGTCATAGGAACATGTATAAGTCATGAAGAAAGCAATAGCAACAAACTAAACGATCAAGTGCTATGCTAACGGAATGGGTCAAGTAAATCACATCATTCTCCTAATGATGTGATCCCGTTAATCAAATGACAACTCATGTCTATGGCTAGGAAACTTAACCATCTTTGATTCAACGAGCTAGTCAAGTAGAGGCATACTAGTGACATACTGTTTGTCTATGTATTCACATATGTATTATGTTTCAGGTTAATACAATTCTAGCATGAATAATAAACATTTATCATGATGTAAGGAAATAAATAATAACTTTATTATTGCCTCTAGGGCATATTTCCTTCACGGTGCCCCCTCCTTCCTTCTCTTCTCTCTTCCCTTTCCTTCTCTCCTACTCCTACTACATGGAAGGGGGAATCCTACTCCCGGTGGGAGTAGGACTCCCCAGGGCGCGCCATAGTAGAGGTCCGGCCCTCCCCTCCTCCACTCCTTTATATACGGGGGAGGGGGAACCCCATAGACACATAAGTTGATCATTGATCTCCTAGCCGTGTGTGGTGCCCCCCTCCACCATAATCCACCTCGGTCATATCGTAGCGGTGCTTAGGCGAAGCCCTGTTCCGATAGCATCATCATCATCATCATCATCATCATCATCATCATCATCATCATGCCGTCATGCTGACGAAGCCCTCAACACTCTACTGGATCGTGAGTTTGTGGGACGTCACCGAGCCGAACGTGTGCAGATCGCGAAGGTGCCATACTTTCGGTACTAGGAACGGTCGACCGTGAAGACGTACGACTACATCAACCGCGTTATCATAACGCTTCTGCTTACGGTCTATGAGGGTATGTGGACAACACTCTTCCCCTCTCATTGCTATGCATCACCATGATCTTGTGTGTGCGTAGGAATTTTTTTGAAATTACTGCGTTCCCCAATAGTGGCATCAGAGCCAAGTTTATGCGTAGATGTTATATGCACGAGTAGAACACAAAGGAGTTGTGGGCGTGGGTATATACATATTGCTTGCCGTCACTAGTTGTTTCTTGATTCGGCGGTATTGTTGGATGAAGCGACCTAGACCGACATTACGCGAGACTGGTTCTACCGACGTGCTTCGCACATAGGTGGCTAGTGGGTGTGAGTTTCTCCAACTTTATATGAATCGGATTCAATGAACAGGGTTATTTCTGAAGATCAAAATGCAATCACTATACCGTGTTGTGGTTTTTGATGCGTAGGTAAGAACGATTCTTGCTCAACCCGTAGCAGCCACATAAAACTTGCAACAACAAAGTAGAGGATGTCTAACTTGTTTTTGCAGGGCATGTTGTGATGTGATATGGTCAAGATATGATGCTAAATTTTATTGTATGAGATGATCATGTTTTGTAAACACAGTTATCGGCAACTGGCAGGAGCCATATGGTTGTCGTTTTATTGTATGAAATGCAATTGCCATGTAATTGCTTTACTTTATCACTAAGTGGTAGCGATAGTTGTAGAAGCAATAGTTGGCGAGACGACAATGATGTTTTGATGGAGATCAATGTGTCAAGCCGGTGACGATGGTGATCATGACAGTGCTTTGGAGATGGAGATCAAAGGCACAAGATGATGATGGCCATATCATATCACTTATATTGATGGCATGTGATGTTTATCCTTTATGCATCTTATTTTACTTAGTTCGACAGTAGCATTATAAGATGATCTCTCACTAAATTTTAAGGTATAAGTGTTCTCCCTGAGTATGCACCGTTGCTACAGTTCGTCGTGCCGAGACACCACGTGATGATCGGGTGTGATAAGCTCTACGTTCAGATACAACGGGTGCAAGCCAGTTTTGCACATGCAAAATACTCGGGTTAAACTTGACGAGCCTAGCATATGCAAATATGGCCTCGGAACACTAAGACCGAAATGTCGAGCATGAATCATATAGTAGATATGATCAACATAGCGATGTTCACCATTGAAAACTACTCCATCTCACGTGATGATCGGACATGGTTTAGTTGATATGGATCGCGTGATCACTTAGATGATTAGAGGGATGTCTATCTAAGTGGGAGTTCTTAAGTAATTTGATTAGTTGAACTTTAATTTATCATGAACTTAGTACCTGATAGTATTTTGCATCTCTATGTTGTTGTAGATAGATGGCCTGTGCTGTTGTTTTGTTGAATTTTAATGCATTCCTAGAGAAAGCTAGGTTGAAAGATGATGGTAGCAACCACACGGACTGGGTCCGTAACTTGAGGATTATCCTCATTGCTGCACAGAAGAATTACATTCTGGAAGCACCGCTAGGTGACAAACCCGCTGCAGGAGCAACGCCAGATGTTGTGAACACCTGGCAGAGCAAAGCTGATGACTACTCGATAGTTCAGTGTGCCATGCTTTACGGCTTAGAAACGAGACTTCAACGACGTTTTGAACGTCATGGAGCATATGAGATGTTCCAGGAGTTGAAGTTAATATTTCAAGCAAATGCCCGGATTGAGAGATATGAAGTCTCCAATAAGTTCTACAGCTGCAAGATGGAGGAGAATAGTTCTGTCAATGAACATATACTCAGAATGTCTGGGTACCACAACCACTTGACTCAGCTGGGAGTTAATCTTCCAGATGATAGTGTCATTGACAGAGTTCTTCAATCACTGCCACCAAGCTACAA
This sequence comes from Triticum aestivum, assembly GCF_018294505.1. NCBI lineage: Eukaryota > Viridiplantae > Streptophyta > Magnoliopsida > Poales > Poaceae > Triticum > Triticum aestivum. The sequence goes on from NC_057797.1 coordinate 595,052,359, forward strand.
GAGCTTCATGATGAACTATAATATGCAAGGAATGGATAAGACGATTCCCGAGCTCTTTGCAATGCTAAAAGCCGCGGAGGTAGAAATCAAGAAGGAGCATCAAGTTTTGATGGTCAACAAGACCATCAGTTTCGAAAAAAGGGTAAAGGGAAGAAAGGGAACTTGAAGACGAACAGCAAGCCAGTTGCTACTCAAGTGAAGAAACCCAAGTCTGGACCTAAGCCTGAGACTGAGTGCTTCTACTACAAAGGGACTGGTCACTGGAAGCGGAACTGCCCCAAGTATTTGGCGAAGAAGAAGGATGGCAAAGTGAAAGGTATATTTGATATACATGTTATTGATGTGTACCTTACTAATGCTTGCAGTAGTGCTTGGGTATTTGATACTGGTTCAGTTGCTAACATTTGCAACTCGAAATAGGGGCTATGGATTAAGTGAAGATTGGCTAAGGACGAGGTGACGATGCGCGTGGGAAATGGTTCCAAAGTTGATGTGATCGCCGTCGGCACGCTACCTCTACATCTACCTTCGGGATTAGTTTTAGACCTAAATAATTGTTTGGTGCCAGTGTTGAGCATGAACATTATATCCGGATCTTGTTTGATGCGAGATGGTTATTCATTTAAATCAGAGAATAATGGTTGTTCTATTTATATGAGTAATATCTTTTATGGTCATGCACCCTTGATGAGTGCTCTATTTTTACTAGTAGTGATACACATGTTCATAGTATTGAAGCCAAAAGATGCAGACTTGATAATGGTAGTGCAACTTATTTGTGGCACCACCGTTTGGGTCATATTGGTGTAAAGCGCATGAAGAAACTCCATTCTGATGGACTTCTGGAATCACTTGATTATGAATCACTTGGTACTTGCAAACCATGCCTCATGGGCAAGATGACTGAAACTCCGTTCTCCGGAACAATGGAGTGAGCAACAGAGTTATTGGAAATCATACATACTGATGTATGTGGTCCAATGAACATTGAGGCTCGCGGCGGATATTGTTATTTTCTCACCTTCACAGATGATTTGAGCAGATATGGGTATATCTACTTAATGAAACATAAGTCTGAAACATTTGAAAAGTTCAAAGAATTTCAGATTGAAGTGGAAAATCATCGTAACAAGAAAATAAAGTTTCTACGATCTGATCGTGGAGGAGAATATTTGAGTTACGAGTTTTGTCTTCATTTGAAACAATGCGGAATAGTTTCACAACTCCCACCACTTGGAACACCACAACGTAATGGTGTGTCCGAACGTCGTAATCGTACTTTACTAGATATGGTGTGATCTATGATGTCTCTTACTGATTTGCCGCTATCATTTTGGGGTTATGCTTTAGAGACGGTTGCATTCACGTTAAATAGGGCACCATCTAAATCCGTTGAGATGACACCTTATGAACTGTGGTATGGCAAGAAACCCAAGTTGTCGTTTCTTACAGTTTGGGGCTGCGATGCTTATGTGAAAAAGCTTCAACCTGATAAGCTCGAACCCAAGTCGGAGAAATGTGTCTTCATAGGATACCCAAAGGAGACTGTTGGGTACACCTTCTATCATAGATCCGAAGTCAAGATATTCGTTGCTAAGAATGGATCTTTCCTAGAGAAGGAGTTTCTCTCGAAAGAAGTGAGTGGGAGGAAAGTAGAACTTGATGAGGTAATTGTACCTGCTCCCTTATTGGAAAATAGTTCATCACTGAAAATAGTTCAAGTGATTCCTACACCAGTAAGTGAGGAAGCTGATGATAATGATCATGAAACTTCTGATCAAGTTACTACCGAACCACGTAGGTCAACCAGAGTGAGATCCGCACCAGAGTGGTATGGTAATCCTGTTTTGGAAGTCATGTTACTTGACCATGACGAACCTACGAACTATGAGGAAGCGGTGATGAGCCCAGATTCTGCAAAATAGCTTGAGGCCATGAAATCTGAGATGGGATCCATGTATGAGAACGAAGTATGGACTTTGGTTGTCTTGCCCGTTGATCGGCAGGCCATAGAGAATAAATGGATCTTCAAGAAGAAGACTGACACTGATGGTAATATTACTATCTACAAAGCTCGACTTGTTGCGAAAGGTTTTCGACAAGTTCAAGGAGTTGACTACGATGATACCTTCTCACCTGTAGCGATGCTTAAGTCCGCCCGAATCATGTTAGCAATTGCCGCATTTTATGATTATGAAATTTGGTAAATGCATGTCAAAACTGCATTCCTTAATGGATATCTTAAAGAAGAGTTGTATATGATTCAACCAGAAGGTTTTGTCGATCCAAAAGGTGCTAACAAAGTGTACAAGCTCCAGCGATCCATTTATGGACGGGTGCAAGCCTCTTGGAGTTGGAATATACGCTTTGATAGTGTGATCAAAGCATATGGTTTTATACGGACTTTTGGAGAAGCATGTATTTACAAGAAAGTGAGTGAGAGCTATGTAGCATTTCTGATATTATAGGTAGATGACATATTGTTGATCGGAAATGATACTGAATTTCTGAATTGCATAAAAGGATACTTGAATAAGAATTTTTCAATGAAAGACCTCAGTGAAGCTGCTTATATATTGGGCATCAAGATCTATAGGGATAGATCAATACGCTTAATTGGACTTTCACAAAGCACTTACCTTGATAAAGTTTTTAAGAAGTTCAAAATGGATCAGGCAAAGAAAGGGTTCTTGCCTATGTTACAAGTTGTGAAGTTGAGTCAGACTCAATGCCCGACCACTGCAGAAGATAGAGAGAAAATGAAAGGTTTTCCCTATGCTTCAGCCATAGGCTCTATCATGTATGCAATGCTATGTACCAGACCTGATGTGTGCCTTGCTATCAGTTTAGCAGGGAGGTACCGAAATAATCCAGGAGTGGATCACTGGACAGCGGTCAAGAACATCCTGAAATACCTAAAAAGGACTAAGGATATGTTTCTCGTATATGGAGGTGACAAAGAGCTCGTCGTATACGGTTACATCAATGCAAGCTTTGACACTGATCCGGATGACTCTAAGTCACAAATCGGATACATGTTTTTATTAAATGGTGGAGCTGTCAGTTGGTGCAGTTCCAAGCAAAGTGTCGTGGCGGGATCTACGTGTGAAGAGGAATACATAGCTACTTCGGAAGCAGCAAATGAAGGATTCTGGATGAAGGAGTTCATTTCCGATCAAGGTGTAGTACCTAGTGCATCGGGTCCACTGAAAATCTTTTGTGACAATACTGGTGCAATTGCTTTGGCAAAGGAATCCAGATTTCACAAGAGAACCAAGCACATCAAGAGACGCTTCAATTCCATCCACGATCAAGTCAAGGAGGGAGACATAGAGATTTGCAACATACATACAGATCTGAATGTTGCAAATCCGTTGACTAAGCCTCTCTCACGAGCAAAACATGATCAACACCAAGACTCCATGGGTGTTAGACTCATTACAATGTAATCTAGATTATTGACTCTAGTGCAAGTGGGAGACTGAAGGAAATATGCCCTAGAGGCAATAATAAAGTTGTTATTTATATTTCCTTATATCATGATAAATGTTTATTACTCATGCTTGAATTGTATTAACTGGAAACTTAGTACATGTGTGAATACATAGACAAACAGAATGTCACTAGTATGCCTCTACTTGACTAGCTCGTTGAATCAATGATGGTTATGTTTCCTAACCATAGACATGAGTTGTCATTTGATTAACGGGATCACATCATTAGAGAATGATGTGATTGACTTGACCCATCCATTAGCTTAGCACGATGATCGTTTAGTTTGTTGCTATTGCTTTCTCCATAACTTATACATGTTCCTATGACTATGAGATCATGCAACTCCCAAATACCGGAGGAACACTTTGTGTGCTACCAAATGTCACCATGTAACTGGGTAATTATAAAGGTGCTCTATAGGTGTCTCTGATGGTGTTTGTTGAGTTGACATAGATCGAGATTAGGATTTGTCACTCCGATTGTCGAAGAGGTATCTCTGGGCCCTCTCGGTAATGCACATCAATATAAGCCTTGCAAGCAATGTGACTAATGAGTTAGTTGCGGGATGATGCATTACGGAACGATTAAAGAGACTTGGCGGTAACTAGATTGAACTAGGTATTGAGATATAGACGGCCAAATCTCGGACAAGTAACATACCGATGACAAAGGGAACAACGTATATCGTTAGGCGGTTTGACCGATAAAGATCTTCATAGAATATGTGGGAGCCAATATGAACATCTAGGTTCCGCTATTGGTTATTGACCAGAGACATGTCTCGGTCATGTCTACATAGTTCTCGAACCCGTAGGGTCCACACGGTTAACGTTCGGTGACGATCGGTATTATGAGTTTATGTGTTTTGATATACTGAAGGTAGCTTGGAGTCCCGGATATGATCACGGACATGACGAGGAGTCTCGAAATGGTTGAGACATAAAGATCGATATATTGGATGACTATGTTTGGACAACGGAATGGTTCCAGGTAAGTTCGGGCATTAATCGGAGTGCCGGGGGTTGCGGGAACCCCCCCCCCACGGAGTATATGGGCCCTAATGGGCTTTAGTGGAGAGAGGGAGGGGCTGCCTAGGGCAGGCCGCGCGCCCCCAAGGCCTAGTCTGAATTGGACTAGTGGGGAGGGGCGGCGCCCCCTCTTTCCTTCTCTTCTCTCTTCCCTTTCCTTCTCTCCTACTCCTACTACATGGAGGGGGGGGGGAATCCTACTCCCGGTGGAGTAGGACTCCCCAGGGCGCGCCATAGTAGAGGGCCGGCCCTCCCCTCCTCCAGTCCTTTATATACGGGGGAGGGGGGCACCCCATAGACACACAAGTTGATCATTGATCTCTTAGCCGTGTGCGGTACCCCCTCCACCATAATCCACCTCGGTCATATCATAGCGGTACTTAGGCGAAGCCCTATTCCGGTAGCATCATCATCATTGTCATCACGCCGTCGTGCTGACCAAGCTCTCCCTCGACACTCTACTGGATCGTGAGTTCGTGGGACGTCACCGAGCCGAACGCGTGCAGATCGTGGAGGTGCCTGATACGTCTCTGTCGTATCTACTTTTCCAAATACTGTTGCCCTTGTTTTGGACTCTAACTTGTATGATTTGAATGGAACTAACCCGGACTGACGCTGTTTTCAGCAGAATTGCCATGGTGTTGTTTTATGTGCAGAAAACAAATATTCTCGGAATGACCTGAAACTCCACAGAACATCTTAGAAAAAATAATAAAAAATCCTCGCCAAATATGAAGACCTGGGGACCCACACCCTTCTCACGAGGGTGGGGGGCGCGCCCCCTACCTCATGGGCCCCCTGGATGCCCTTCGACGCCAACTCCAACTCTATATATTTGCTTTCGGAGAGAAAAAATAAGAGAGAAGAAATCATCGCGTTTTACTATACGGAGCCGCCGCCAAGCCCTAAAACCTCTCGGGAGGGCTGATCTGGAGTCCGTTCGGGACTCCGGAGAGGGGGATTCGTCGCCGTCGTCATCATCAACCATCCTCCATCACCAATTTCATGATGCTCACCGCCGTGCGTGAGTAATTGCATCATAGGCTTGCTGGACGGGGATGGGTTGGATGAGATTTATCATGTACTCGAGTTAGCTTTGTTAGGGTTTGATCCCTAGTATCCATTATGTTCTGAGATTGATGTTGCTATGACTTTGCTATGCTTAATGCTTGTCACTAGGGCCCGAGTGCCATGATTTCATATCTGAACCTATTATGTTTTCATGAATATATGTGAGTTCTTGATCCAATCTTGCAAGTCTATAGTCACCTACTATGTGTTATGATCCGGCAACCCCGAAGTGACAATAATCGGGACCACTCCCGGTGATGACCATAGTTTGAAGAGTTCATGTATTCACTATGTGCTAATGCTTTGTTCCGGTTCTCTATTAAAAGGAGGCCTTAATATCCCTTAGTTTCCAATAGGACCCCGCTGCCACGGGAGGGTAGGACAAAAGATGTCATGCAAGTTCTTTTCCATAAGCACGTATGACTATATACGGAATACATGCCTACATTACATTGATGAATTGGAGCTAGTTCTGTGTCACCCTATGTTATGACTGTTACATGATGAACCGCATCCGGCATAATTATCCATCACTGATCCGGTGCCTACGAGTTTTCCATATACTGGTTCTCACTTATTTACTTTTTCGCTGCTACTGTTACAATCACTACAAAATACCAAAAACATTACTTTTGCTGTCTTTACTTTTGTTGCCGCTACCACCACTATCATATTACTTTGCTACTAAACACTTTGCTGCAGATACTAAGTTTCCAGGTGTGGTTGAATTGACGACTCAACGGCTAATACTTGAGAATATTCTTTGGCTCCCCTTGTGTCGAATCAATAAATTTGGGTTGAATACTCTACCCTCGAAAGCTATTGCGATCCCCTATACTTGTGGGTTATCAAGACTAATTTCTGGCATCGTTGCCGAGGAGCATAGCTCTATTCTTTGAGTCACTTGGGATTTATATCTGCTGGACACTATGAAGAACTTGAGAGATCCAAAAACCAAGATCTATCCCTCAACTACGAGGGGAGGTAAGGAACTGCCATCTAGCTCTGCACTTGATTCACCTTCTGTTATGAGTAAGTTTGCGACACCTACATCTGCTTCTGATATTCGTTCTGATATGTCGCATGTTATTGATGATGCCACTTCTGCTATGCATGATACTTATGATGAAACTGCTTCTATGCCTGATACTACTGTGCCCCTTAGTGGATTTCTTGATGAACAAATTGCTAGGGCTAGAGAAAAAGAAATTATTGAATCTGAATACGATGATGATAGTGATGATGAAAATATGCCTGATATTCCTGAGAGTTATCTTTTTGATATAGAATCTTCTGCCGCTATTTTAGCTTGCAGAGATAGATATGAGCTTAAGAGGTTATTAATTAAATGGAACAAAGAATCACTTAGAGAAAAAATGAAACCCGACCCTGCTTTTGCTACTTCACCTATATGTGTTCCTGATAAGGATTATGAATTCTCTGTTGATCCTGATATAATTACTTTGGTTGAATCCGATCCATTTTATGGCTATGAATCTGAAACTGTTGTGGCACATCTTACTAAGTTAAATGATATAGCTGCCCTGTTCACTAATGATGAGAGGTCGCGTTACTTTTATATACTCAAAATATTTCCGTTCTCATTAAAGGTATGGTTTAATTCTCTTGATCCTGGTTGTGTGCGTAGTCCCCGGGATATGATTTATTACTTCTCTGCTAAATATTTCCCTGCTCATAAGAAACAAGCTGTTTTGAGGGAAATATACAACTTTGTGCAAATTAAAGAAGGGAGTCTCCCACAAGCTTGGGGGAGGCTTCTCAAGTTACTTAATGCTTTGCCTGATCATCCTCTTAAGAAACCTGAAATACTTGATATCTTTTATAATGGACTAACCGATGCTTCCAGAGATTACCTGGATAGTTGTGCTGGTTCTCTTTTCAGGGAAAGAACACCGGATGAAGCTGAAATTCTATTGAATAATATGTTGACAAATGAAAATAATTGGGCACCTCCTGAGCCAGCTCCTGAGCCAGCTCTTGCTCCAATTACTGAGCCTATTCTTAAACCAACTCCGAAGAAGAGGGGTGTTCTATTTCTCAGTCCCGAAGATATGCAAGAGGCAAAGAAATATATGAAAGAAAAAGGTATTAAAGCTGAAGACGTTAAGAATTTACCTCCTACTAAAGAAATACATGGTCTTAATTCACCGCCTGTTGAAGAAACACATGATCTTAATTATTTATTTACTGTAGAACCTCCTGATCCCGATATCCCGACACAGGTAGTAAAGGTAAATTCTCTCTATAGATATGATAAAGCTGAAATTCCTCCTACTAAAATTGCTAGTCAGTGCTTGGATGAGTTTGATAACTTTATGTTTAAGCAAGACGACTTCAATGCTTATTTTGGTAGACAATTAAAAGAAAATGCTTATATGATTAGACGCTTGGGTGATTATATGGCTGATATCAAAGGTGAACGTAAACTTGTTAGCAAACATGCTTCTATGGTTACCACTCAAGTAGAACAAGTACTTAAGGCTCAAAAAGAAGTGCTTGATGAAATGAATAGTAAGAAAAATGATTATGCTGTTAGAGTGGCTACTAGAACTGGTAGAATGACTCAGGAACCTTTGTATCCTGAAGGCCACCCTAAGAGAATCGAGCAAGATTCTCAAAGAAATAATATTGATGTTCCTAGTTCTTCTGAAAAGAAGAAGAAGAAAAATGATAGAACTGTGCAAACTTCTAGTGAACCTATTGCTGAACCACCTGATAATCCAAATGATATTTCTATGTCTGATGCTGAAACACAATCTGGTAATGAACATGAACCTAGTAAAAATATTAATGATGATGTTAATGATGATGCTCAACCTAGTAATGATAATGATGTAGAAACTGAACCTGCTGTTGATCTTGATAACCCACAATCAAAGAATCAACGTTATGATAAAAGAGACTTTGTTGCTAGGAAACATGTTAAAGAAAGGGAACCTTGGGTTCAGAAACCCATGCCTTTTCCTCCGAAACCATCCAAGAAAAAGGATGACGAGGATTGTGAGCGCTTTGCTGAAATGATTAGGCCTATCTTTTTGCGTATGAGATTAACTGATGTGCTCAAAACAAATCCTTATACTAAATATATGAAGGATATCATTACTAATAAAAGAAAGATACTGGAAGCTGAAATTTCCACCATGCTTGCTAATTATACTTTTAAGGGTGGAATACCAAAGAAACTTGGAGACCCCGGAATACCTACTATACCTTGCTCCATTAAAAGAAATTATATTAAAACTGCTTTATGTGATCTTGGAGCCGGTGTTAGTGTTATGCCTCTCTCTTTATGTCGTAGACTTGACTTGAATAAGTTGACACCTACTGAAATATCTTTGCAAATGGCTGATAAATCAACTGCTATACCTGTCAGTATCTGTGAGGATGCGCCTGTTGTGGTTGCAAACGTTACTATTTTAACGGACTTTGTTATTCTTGATATTCCCGAGGATGATAGTATGTCTATTATTCTTGGAAGACCTTTTCTTAATACTGCAGGGGCTGTTATTGATTGCAACAAAGGCAATGTCACTTTTCATGTTAATGGTAATGAGCATACGGTACACTTTCCGAGGAAACAACCTCAAGTTCATAGTATCAACTCTATTGGAAAAATTCCATCGATTATATTTGGAGGTTTTGAATTTCCTCTTCCTACTGTCAAAAAGAAATATGATATTCTTATTATTGAGGATGTGCATATCCCCATTGAGGTAACTTAGTGTTATTCGAAATCACTCCGGTTTCATGATTATCGGAATGAGTTTGTTAACAAGACTTGATCAACCTTGTTAGTGGATTCTTTTTGATGAGCATGAGATGTATGAAACTAGAAGCACAAACTTCTGTACCCCACTTTTACTTTCTGTTATTTATATTAAATAAAGTAAAAATAGTATTTTCTGTTTGTTTCCTGACTTATCCGTGCAATATAAAAATATCCCGAAAATAAAATTCCTCAGAATGCCATGCCAATTTAATATGATTTTTTCGGGAATATTTGAGGATTTACTGTGCAAAAATTATCGCGGGAGGAGCTGCCACCTGGCCACGAGGGTGGTGGGCGCCCCCCCTATAGGGCGTGCCCCGTGCCTCGTGGGCCCACGGTGGCCCTCCTCCACTTATCCCAGCACCCATCTTCTTCCTCTATCTCACACAAACCCGAAAAACCAACTCAAGCACGAGTTCCATCCACTTTTGCTGCGATTTTCGATCTCCTTGCTCAAAGCACCTCTCGCAAAACTGCTTGGGGAGATTGTTCCTTGGTATGTGACTCCTCTATTGGTCCAATTAGTTTTTGTTCTAGTGCTTTATTCTTTGCAAATTTGTGCTGCATAGGTGACCATGTTCTTGAGCTTGCATGTCAAATTTATATGGTTCTAAGTAGTTCTAATGCTTGTTATAGGCTCTAGGCACTTGTAAGAGTAGTTGCTATTAGTTTTATTAAAGTTGGTTCATTTTTGTTTGAAGTTACTAAAAATTTCAGATTGTTTCAGAAAAATAATGAGGATATTTTTGAGGGGCTCGTCGAGCCAAAGCTCGAAGGAAAAGGGACCGAAGCCTAAGTATAATTTGCCGCGCACCACGGAGATTCGGGCGTGTGAATGGCCTTCTGAAGATTTCTTGAGAGCAGCCGGTATCTATGAAGATTTTCATGAATTGGCTCACAATGCAGGCCTCACCGCTTTCCTCCACGACCAATGCGATCAGTATCTCTTACTCACAAATACTTTTGTGCAAAACTTTCATTTTCATTCTAGGAACTCGCCACCTACGGTGGAGTTTCATTTATATGATGAGCATAAGGAGATGTCACTTTATGATTTCTGTCGGATTTGTTTAATCCCTTTTGAGGGCAAGACAGAAGAACCACATCACGATGATGTGGCTAGGTTTATTGATACTATCACTGTAGGAGAAACTAGAAAGGTTTCCGATGCACGAATCACTAGCATACATTTTCCTGTTTTACGTTACTTTGCATTATTTGCTAGTCGTTGTTTAATTGGATGCGGAAACAGTGGAAATCTTAGTATCCCTGATATAATTATTTTGCACCACAGTTTATATAGTTTTAGTATGGGCGGTATTATTGCTAGATGGTTAAATATGAACCGTACTAAAGGGCCCATCTTTGGAGGCGTCTATGCCACACGCCTAGCTGCACATTTTAAAATACCTATTAGGCATGCTGAGAAGGAAGAAAATGTGCTGCCCCGTGTTTATCTATATCATAAAAGTATGGTGGCACATGATTTTATTGTTAAGAATAGGGCAGGAGAGCTTAAATGTCAATTGTTCTTTAACAAACATCATCCTGAGACTATTACCCTGCCTGCTCCTTCTTTGTTTAATTTTGTAGGACCCTACCTCGTTACGTGGGCTGCCGTCCAAGCTTACAAGAATCCTGCACCAGCCCCGGAACAGGAACCACAAGATGAGCCTCCACGACAATCTATTTATTCTTGGGATCCAGAGATGACTGTCAGCCAGTGGCAGTCAGAGTCTTCTTCTTCATCACAGTATGTGTGACTCCCGGGTAATTAAGCTACAGTAACCCTCTGGAAATGATGACACGTCACCTCGGTTAGTGTTGATAATCTCACGTTAGTTCGAAACTGGTTCAAAATTCAAATTCAAAATATGGCAAACAACAAAGTTTTCAAACATTAAAACAAAAATGTTCGGACGGTGCCAAATATTACATAGGTAATTATAGTGAAGAAAGCACATGTTTAGAATATACTTAAATGCCCTAAATTAAACAAAACAGAAAAGGAAAATAAATAAAAGAAAAGAAAACACAAAAAAAATAGAAAACAAAACTAACAAAAAAAGAGGAAAGGAGCCCCCCCCCACTGGGCCAACTGGCCCAACTGGCCATCATGCCGACTAGGCCGGCCCACCCCCACGCCTCCATAACCCCCCCACGACACCCAAACCCTAACCATCGCCCCATGTCGCCACTCCCTCTCCCGATCCGATCTGGATCGAGGACCAACCTCCCCACTCCCCTCGCTCCTCGCCCCCCCATTTGGATCGGGGGCACCCGAGCCCGCCACCCCAACGCGACCCCCCGACCTTTGCTCTCCCCCCTGACGGCAGCCGGCTTCCCCGTCGCCGCGTCGCAGGTGGACCTCGTCCGGACCACGCCACCTGGACCTCGCTGGCGCCCTTCCCCACCGGCCTGCACCCGCTCCACCGATGTCGTCCCCGTCACCCCCTCAAGACGCCCGCAGCTCCGGCGCCGCTGCTGCCTCCCCGCCTCTGCTCCCTACGCCACCGGCGGCCCCGCCGTGGCCACGGCCGCCCCTCCACCCGCGTCGGGGTCTCGCCGGCGCCCCTAATGCCGCGTGCCCGCATGGGCTTCTGCCCCGTTAAGCCCGCTGTACTCGGGCGCCCGCAACGCCCCCCCCCCCCGCCCGCTAGCGGCGCCCGACTGGCCCCTATGGGTCAATGACAAGGGGGCCCCCAGCGCCCAGAACGTTTTCTTTAAAAAAATTAAATAAAAATAAAAAATTAAGTAATAATAAAAATAAAATTAATTAATTAATTAATTAATTAACTTAATTAATTCTGATTAAATTAACTAACTAAGATTAATTAATCTAATGATTAATTAACCTAATTAACTACTGTTAATTAACTAACTAACAGAGAATGACAGTGGGGCCCACCCCTAATTAATACTAATTAGGTTAATTAAATTGTTTAATTAAAATGTGTCACTGACCAGTGGGACCCACTAGTCAGGTTGACCAGTCAACCCTGTTGACTGCTGACGTCAGCATGACATCATGCTGATGTCATAAACACAATTTTGAATTAATTTAAATAATTAAATAAATTTCAGAAATTAATAAAATCTTTAGAAAATCATATATTTTAAACCGTAGCTCGGATGGAAAAACTTTGTACATGAAAGTTGCTCAGGACGACGAGACGAATCTGGATACGCAGCCCGTTCGTCCGCCACGCATCCCTAGCATAGCAAACACACAACTTTCCCCCCTCCGGTTCGTTTGTCTGAAAACGCGAAACACCGGGGATACTTTCCTGAATGTTCCTCCCCTTCACCGGTACCACCTCGTACCGCGTTAGGGCACACCTAGCATCACGCTTTGTCATGTCAAGCATTATCATGCATTTGTTTGCATTATATTTATTGTTTCTTCCCCCTCTTCTCTCGCTAGACATCGAGATCGACGCCGCTGCTACCCAGTACGACTACGGTGTTGACGACCCCTCTCTCTTGCCAGAGCAACCAGGCAAGCCCCCCCCCTTGAACACCAGATATCGCCTACTCTTCTCTATACTACTTGCATTAGAGTAGTGTAGCATGTTACTGCTTTTCGTTAATCCTATTCTGATGCATAGCCTGTCATTGTTGTTACAACTGTTGATACCTTAACTACAATCCTAAATGCTTAGTATAGGATGCTAGTGTTCCATCAGTGGCCCTACACTCTTGTCCGTCTGCCATGCTATACTACTGGGCCGTGATCACTTCGGGAGGTGATCACGGCATATACTATATACTTTACACTGTTACATTACCGGTGATACTGTTTGGAGATGGGGGCTGAAGGGGCAGGTGGCTCCATCCCGGTAGAGGTGGGCCTGGGTTCCCGACGGCCCCCGACTGTTACTTTGTGGCGGAGCGACAGGGCAGGTTGAGACCACCTAGGAGAGAGGTGGGCCTGGCCCTGGTCGGTGTTCGCGGATACTTAACACGTTTAACGAGATCTTGGTATTTGATCTGAGTCTGGCTATTGGCCTATACGCACTAACCATCTACGCGGGGACAGTTATGGGCACTCGACGTCGTGGTATCAGCCGAAGCCTTCGTGACGTCAGCGACTGAGTGGCGCGCGCCGGATTGGACCGTAAGCCTGCTCTTGTATTAAGGGGGCTAGTTCTGCTTCCGGCCGCGTACGCAACATGCAGGTGTGCAATGGGCGATGGGCCCAGACCCCTGCGCCATAGGATTTAGACCGGCGTGCTGACCTCTCTGTTGTGCCTAGGTAGGGCTGCGACGTGTTGATCTTCCGAGGCCGGGCATGACCCAGGAAAGTGTGTCCGGCCAAATGGGATCGAGCGTGTTGGGATATGTGGTGCACCCCTGCAGGGAAGTTAATCTATTCGAATAGCCGTGATCTTCGGTAACAGGACGACTTGGAGTTGTACCTTGACCTTATGATAACTAGAACCGTATACTTAATAAAACACACCCTTCCAAGTGCCAGATACAACCGGTGATCGCTCTCTCACAGGGCGACGAGGGGAGGATCATCGGTTAGGGTTATGCTATGCGATGCTACTTGGAGGACTTCAGTCTACTCTCTTCTAAATGCTGCAAGATGGAGGTGGCCAGAAGCGTAGTCTTCGACAGGATTAGCTATCCCCCTCTTATTCTGGCTTTCTGCAGTTCAGTCCACCGATATGGTGCTTTACACTTTTACCCATGCATATGTAGTGTAGCTCCTTGCTTGCGAGTACTTTGGATGAGTACTCACGGTTGCTTTCTCCCTCTTTTCCCCCTATCCCTTCTACCTGGTTGTCGCAACCAGATGTTGGAGCCCAGGAGCCAGACGCCACCTTTGACGACGACTCCTACTACACCGGAGGTGCCTACTACTACGTGCTGCCCGCTGACGATGACCAGGAGTAGTTTAGGAGGATCCCAGGCAGGAGGCCTGCGCCTCTTTCGATCTGTATCCCCGTTTGTGCTAGCCTTCTTAAGGCAAACTTGTTTAACTTATGTCTGTACTCAGATATTGTTGCTTCCACTGACTCATCTTTGATCGAGCTCTTGTATTCGAGCCTTCGAGGCCCCTGGCTTGTAATATAAAGCTTGTATTATTTTAATTTGTGTCTAGAGTTGTGTTGTGATATCTTCCCGTGAGTCCTTGATCTTGACCGTACACATTTGCGTGTATGATTAGTGTACGGTCAAATCGGGGGCGTCACAAGTTGGTATCAGAGCCGACTGCCTGTAGGAATCCCCCTTTCCAATTCCTTGGCCGGAGTCGAGTCTAGTCATTGAAAAACTTTTTACTAACATGGCTGTGCGGCTTACGGGCCCACGTCGCCATCTGGGTGGTATTAGAATCTTTTACTCCTGGACCTATACTCTGGGATTCTAACTTCTCTTCTATTCGGGTTAAATGGTTTTGCTAACTCTAACTCTAGGTTCTCGTAAATACTTCACCCGGAGAGCCCCTTATCACAAATGATCGCCTACTGCACCAGAAGATTTTGAAGTTACTCTCCGATACTCTTTTGAGACTTTGTGCCCATTGCTTTTGCAATTCCCTACCACTGTTATATCATTACTGATAAGTACATACACTTGCCTTTTCAATCCCATGGATCTTGTTATTACAAGATACCCTAAAAATTCTCTCTATTGTTCCGAGAATACTTGTGCCTAATGCCTTGCAGTTCATTAACCACATGGACACCCCTACGGATTATTCCTTGCACATACCGAGTATCCGCCCATCCCCGGTTGTTTATGTGTTCACTAAGGTCTTCGAAATAATATTCGATCTTCCGAAAATCCTTAGCAGCTTATTGCTCTTGAAATTCTTGCTTACTTGCATTATGGTTAATCCCATAAGTATAGTACTCTTATTGGCAGCCTTTGTCACTATCATTTTGAGTCCATTGGTTCAAAATATTGCGAATGCTCGCAATCCTCGATCAGATCCTAGAATTCATCCTTTCGGCTCAGACGTCATTTTAAACATGAGCTGGATCTCGACCAATCAAATTGTTGTCAATTTTACCCCTAAGCCTACTCAACTTATCCATCCTTGATCAGAGCGTTGCTTCTGATCCCCTGGTTTGGAAACCATAAGTCTTTTGAATTTGAACTTTGAATTAGTCAGTTGTTTCTATAATCAGATCTCCTTGCATTTTCTTCCTCTGGTTGAGTACCGATGCTCACATCAGATCCCTTGTGGACCATCGGTTCCTTTGTTGGATTTTATCCGACAGTGTCCTTCATATTGAATAACCTTGTGAGCCTTTCCATGGGTATACAATACCTTTGGTAAATTGTATCATCTGCTTTTGAACAATGCTCTACTTTCGAGCTGGTGATGTTTATTATTGAAGCTTGCAGAATATGTTTCCACGATACCCCGATGGGTTGAACCTATGCCTTCCTTATTATGTGTGAACTCTAAAGTTTTCACGAGTCATACTCATCTGGTATTTTGCTAAATAAAATTTCTACACTATAGCGTCATCAAAAGCAAGAAGTAAAATGAATGGTTATGCGTTGAACAAGTGGGAGTCGACCTTGAACCCTGTGTTCATGCCCATGGACAGGATGTATACCTTATCATGGAAGCTGCTCGTAAATATAATTACCCCCTTGTTATAAGTTCATCTTGTATATGTGGTTCAATCATTTATGATCGTGGTTTCTGACCATATTGTTCTTCTTTGATCCCATTTCTCGGACAAGTTTAAGCACTTGTCTTCTGCAGGGCAATACCCTAGTCCAACCTCTACTTTGACCTGTCGTCGAGTATTACCCCCCTGGTATCTCGAGATTATCATAGAACTGCATAACTTCTTATGAGTTCTTCATCAAGTACTACATTCTCACTGATTCCATTTTTTTCACGGGCTCTGAGTTATTAAACACTCATAGACACCGATAACTGAACCGAGTCCGCACTGCGGTTCAACAACTTTTAGTAATCTTCTTTACTTACGAGTTTGTACACAATCACGTCATTCCTAGCCTGATCGGCTATTATCATTATCGTGCTAAATTTTTAATTGTGCTACCTGGTCCTTCTTCTCAGCACATGATTTTCGACGATGAGCTAATCTTACGTCGAACTTCCTCATCATATAATTTCTCCTTGAACATCAAGCTTGATTTCAAGTTTGTGTCATACCTATGGTTTCAATAACTTCTTGCTTCATCATTCCGTTGACTTGATGTCATCGCCGATCGGTTACATCTTCTTGAAACCTCTCGACAAATGTGTCGTGATCACCATCAACATTTTGACCCCTTCCAAGATATCAATTAAATTCATGATGAGAAGTACCCTCCTTTCCCTTGATGATTTGTGTTATCATCGACCACTTTATTGCCTTCCCTCCAACACAAACTTGTACATGTTATGGAGCTCCTTGCTATCCAGAATTTGTTCTTTACCTTGGAGTATTACCATCTTTTATGTCAAGAATGTCGTGAGAAATTCACCACCCTTAAGAATTCTAGATACAAGTGATACTTATTAACATCACCATTCTTTCTTGGTCCTCGTGTTGTTTCTAACCGGAATACCGACAAATGGTCTGTGATGTGTAAATTTTAAACTTCTAGCAACCCTATTGCTTTGAAGTTAATGGTCGATATTTCATTCTTAGACCATTGGTTATCGAATCACCATTCTAACATTGATCATGCTACCTAAGCCCATATTTTGGGTGCACTTTTCAACCAATGTTTAACGGTGTATGTTTTCCTTGAGCATACCTCATTATATCATTTGATCTGTCCAATGCTATCTCCTTGTTGTGGAAAACCATCTTTTGAAAATCTCATTGAATTGTCATTAAGTTCATCAGCCACCTCCTCGTCCTCTCCTTGGTTTAATGATGAACTCTTGTTTTGGAACTCGTTTCCATAGTTCATTTCCCGAGAATCATGCAATGTCTTATCGTCAATTTGTGTCACACCTTTTCTTCTCAGGCATCCTGAGTCTAAGGTAACATGGCCCCAATAAGATCTGAAACTCGGTCAGATATGATGGTTAGAACAAATTTCCAAGAGTATAACATTGGTCTTTATATGACCCTGTAAGGTGATGTCGTGCCTAGCACACCTGGCCGGAGGACCTATTGTTGTAGTTTCCATTTTAGCAAGGTTAGCCATTCTGCCATGAGGAAATTGGAAGACTTATTCTATGAGCTGTCCTGATGGATCCTTTGGGTATCCAAAGTATGACCTTTGCCTGGAGACCATGTCAATGCTATCTCGAAGCATGTCTATGGTACTCTGATTTTACAATAGGAGCATTTGAAGCACAATGCTAAATTTTCTTTGTCCATTATCCAAACACCGTTGTATGGGTAATGTCATGAAATTTTTCTCCCCTTACCTAAAGAGTTTTCTACATTATATCCTGTCATGGATAATATGTTCTGCTTGTCCTTGGGAAGAATATACCCTTGAAATATGTGTTTAAACACATTTTCCTTTCCATTGTTCTGTTTAAACCTGATAATCATTTTTCCTTTACATTGGTTTGTTTAAACCTTCTTATGATCTATATGGTATAAGCAGTTGTACCACTCTGTTAGAAAGACCCTGTTACTTTTGTTGATGGCATTCCGGTAACCACCGATGGACGAGAATCTTGCCTACTGGCCGCCTCGTTCAACGAGCAGGAAGATGGTTCTCTTCGTCCCCCGCCCTTGGAACTGATGTGTTGCCGACATGACCGACAGACTATCCTCTGACATGCCTTGCTTACAAGATCGTGCAGGATGTCACCGACCTTCCTACTTTTAACCACATGGTGGGCCCATAACCCACAGTTCCACAGGATCGAAACCGACTCTCCTGTACACCCCCTGTTCCTAAAGTTATTCCTCGTGTGTGGCCTCGTATGTAATTCACGGGCCACCGTCCTAGTGATATATTCTGGTATCAGACGCAATACTTGTTCACATTGCTCTGAACCCCTTTCACCTTCTGATTAGGCATCGAACGCTTGCCTATCCGTTTGAAAATTCTCATGGTACCTTCTTACTTTGCTCTCGATATCTTCTTAAGTTCCAATTCGGGAGATACTTATGCTTCTTCCACCGAGTTAACCGTCTGATGCTCGATCTTGTTAGAATCCGTCCTTATAGAGTTTTCCCTTCTTACCATTTCGTAAATACGGTGAAGATCCTGAAGGAAGGACGACAACTCCATCATGATGACCTGAAGCAGAGAAATGAAGACATCAATGTAATGGACCGACCTCTTCGAGGAGAGCAACTAGGACCGAGAAGAATCGTTAGAATTTCGTAACCATATCCCTTCCACCTTACAACCGCTCCTAAATCTCGGGACGAGATTTCTTGTAGTGGAGGAGAATTGTGACGCCCGGGTAATTAAGCTACAGTAACCCTCTGGAAATGATGCCACGTCACCTCGGTTAGTGTTGATAATCTCACGTTAGTTCGAACCGGTTCAAAATTCAAATTCAAAATATGGCAAACAACAAAGTTTTCAAACATTAAAACAAAAATGTTCGGACGGTGCCAAATATTACATAGGTAATTATAGTGAAGAAAGCACATGTTTAGAATATACTTAAATGCCCTAAATTAAACAAAACAGAAAAGGAAAATAAATAAAAGAAAAGAAAACACAAAAAATAGAAAAACTAACAAAAAAAAGACGAAAGGAGCCCCCCCACTGGGCCAACTGGCCCAACTGGCCATCATGCCGACTAGGCCGGCCCACCCCCACGCCTCCATAACCCCCCCACGACACCCAAAACCCTAACCGTCGCCCCACGTCGCCACTCCCGCTCCCGATCCGATCTGGATCGGGGACCAACCTCCCCACTCCCTCGCTCCTCGCCGCCCCCCCGATTTCGATCGGGGGCACTCGAGCCCGCCGCCCCAGGGCGACCCCCCGACCTCGCCTCTCCCGCCTGACGGCAGCCGGCTTCCCCGTCGCCGCGTCGCAGGTGGACCCTCGTCCGACCACGCCGCCCAGACCTCGCCGGCGGCCTTCCCACCGGCCTGCACCCGCTCCGCCGACGTCGTCCCTGTCACCCCCCTCGACCCTCGCTGCCATTGCCCTACTCCTCGATGTGAGGCCCGACCCCTCCTCTCTCCCCTGTCTCCCACGCACTCGCCGCGCCCCGTGCGCGCCCACGCACGCATCGGCCCGACGGCTTTCGCTCACGCCCACGCTTGCCGCGCCTACGCTGCTTGCCCGCCGACGCCCGTAGCTCCGGCGCCGCTGCTGCCTCCCCGCCTCTGCTCCCTACGCCACCGGCGGCCCCGCCGTGGCCGCGGCCGCCCCTCCACCCGCGTCGGGGTCTCGCCGGCGCCCCTGATGCCGCGTGCCCGCACGGGCTTCTGCCCCGTTAAGCCCGCTGTACTCGGGCGCCCGCAACGCCCCCCCCCCCCCCCGCCCGCTAGCGGCGCCCGACTGGCCCCTATGGGTCAATGACAAGGGGGCCCCCAGCGCCCAGAACGTTTTCTTTAAAAAAAATAAAAAAAAATTAAGTAATAATAAAAATAAAATTAATTAATTAATTAATTAATTAACTTAATTAATTCTGATTAAATTAACTAACTAAGATTAATTAATCTAATGATTAATTAACCTAATTAACTACTGTTAATTAACTAACTAACAGAGAATGACAGTGGGGCCCACCCCTAATTAATACTAATTAGGTTAATTAAATTGTTTAATTAAAATGTGTCACTGACCAGTGGGGCCCACTGGTTAGGTTGACCAGTCAACCCTGTTGACTGCTGACGTCAGCATGACAACATGCTGATGTCCTAAATCCAATTTTGAATTAATTTAAATAATTAAATAAATTTCAGAAATTAATAAAATCTTTAGAAAATCATATATTTTAAACCGTAGCTCGGATGGAAAAACTTTGTACATGAAAGTTGCTCAGGACGACGAGACGAATCCGGATACGCAGCCCGTTCATCCGCCACGCATCCCTAGCATAGCAAACACGCAACTTTCCCCCCTCCGGTTCGTTTGTCTGAAAACGCGAAATGCCGGGGATACTTTCCCGGATGTTCCTCCCCTTCACCGGTACCACCTCGTACCGCGTTAGGGCACACCTAGCATCACGCTTTGTCATGTCATGCATCGTCATGCATTTGTTTGCATTATATTTATTGTTTCTTCCCCCTCTTCTCTCGCTAGACATCGAGACCGACGTCGCTGCTACCCAGTATGGCTACGATGTTGACGACCCCTCTCTCTTGCCAGAGCAACCAGGCAAGCCCCCCCCTTGAACACCAGATATCACCTACTCTTCTCTATACTACTTGCATTAGAGTAGTGTAGCATGTTACTGCTTTCCGTTAATCCTATTCTGATGCATAGCCTGTCATTGTTGTTACAACTGTTGATACCTTAACTACAATCCTAAATGCTTAGTATAGGATGCTAGTGTTCCATCAGTGGCCCTACACTCTTGTCCGTCTGCCATGCTATACTACTGGGCCGTGATCACTTCGGGAGGTGATCACGGGCATATACTATATACTTTACACTGTTACATTACCGGTGATACTGTTTGGAGATGGGGGCTGAAGGGGCAGGTGGCTCCATCCCGGTAGAGGTGGGCCTGGGTTCCCGACGGCCCCCGACTGTTACTTTGTGGCGGAGCGACAGGGCAGGTTGAGACCACCTAGGAGAGAGGTGGGCCTGGCCCTGGTCGGTGTTCGCGGATACTTAACACGTTTAACGAGATCTTGGTATTTGATCTGAGTCTGGCTATTGGCCTATACGCACTAACCATCTACACGGGGACAGATATGGGCACTCGACATCGTGGTATCAGCCGAAGCCTTCGTGACATCATCGACTGAGTGGCGCGCGCCGGATTGGACCGTAAGCCTGCTCTTGTATTAAGGGGGCTAGTTCTGCTTCCGGCCGCGTACGCAACATGCAGGTGTGCAATGGGCGATGGGCCCAGACCCCTGCGCCATAGGATTTAGACCGGCGTGCTGACCTCTCTGTTGTGCCTAGGTAGGGATGCGACGTGTTGATGTTTCGAGGCCGGGCATGACCCGGGAAAGTGTATCCGGCCAAATGGGATCGAGCGTGTTGGGTTATGTGGTGCACCCCTGCAGGGAAGTTAATCTATTCGAATAGCCGTGATCTTCGGTAACAGGACGACTTGGAGTTGTACCTTGACCTTATGAAAACTAGAACCAGATACTTAATAAAACACACCCTTCCAAGTGCCAGATACAACCGGTGATCGCTCTCTCACAGGGCGACGAGGGGAGGATCATCGGTTAGGATTATGCTATACGATGCTACTTGATGCTACTTGGTGAAATTACCATCTACTCTCTCCTACATGATGCAAGATGGAGGTGGCCAGAAGCGTAGTCTTCGACATGATTAGTTATCCCCCTCTTATTCTGGCATTCTGCAGTTCAGTCCACATATGATACCCTTATTCCATTTGATACCCATGCATATGTAGTGTAGCTCCTTGCTTGCGAGTACTTTGGATGAGTACTCACGGTTGCTTTCTCCCCCTTTTCCCCCTTTCCTTTCTTTCTGGTTGTCGCAACCAGATGCTGGAGTCCAGGAGCCAGACGCCACTGTTGATGACGACTACTACTACTCGGGAGGTGCCTACTACTACGTGCAGCCCGCTGACGGCGACCAGGAGTAGTTTAGGAGGATCCCAGGCAGGAGGCCTGCGCCTCTTTCGATCTGTATCCCAGTTTGTGTTAGCCTTCTTAAGGCAAACTTGTTTAACTTATGTCTGTACTCAGATATTGTTGCTTCCACTGACTCATCTTTGATCGAGCTCTTGTATTCGAGCCTTCGAGGCCCCTGGCTTGTAATATAAAGCTTGTATTATTTTAATTTGTGTCTAGTGTTGTGTTGTGATATCTTCCCGTGAGTCCTTGATCTTGATCGTACACATTTGCGTGTATGATTAGTGTACGGTCAAATCGGGGGCGTCACAGTATGATCCCAACTATTCTTCTTCATCACAGTATGACCCCAACAACTATTATTATGGATATCCGCCAGGCCAGCCGTGACCATAGACCAACTTAGGCCAAAAGCCTAAGCTTGGGGGAGTACGTATTTCTCATCGACATTACATTTATGCTCACACACACTCATTGCTAGATGTCGGTGCTCATACTTTTTCATTGTAATATCCATGCTAGTTTATTTTCTTTTTCCTGTTTTCTTCTTGTGTGTTTGTTAAACCTTAAGAAAAACCAAAAAAATTAGTAGTAGTTTATTTTTCTGCTGTAGTAGTAATAATTAAAAAGAAAACCCAAAAATATTTCCCGTTCTTCTTTTGCTTGTTGGGAGCTTTCCCGTGTAAATAGTTTATTTCTTTTCTTTTCTTTGGGGGTCGGTAGGAGAAGACCATAATTGAATTGTTGAAGTGGCTCTTACATGCATTATTGTTGATTTAACCAAGAGCCCATATTGCCTTGTCGTCTCCTATTTATTGAATGCTCGCAGATTCCAGCTTAGTCCAATGCATGTGCACTCTTATTATTATTCACACCGTTCAGTCGTGCAAGTGAAAGGCAATTATGATGATATATGATGGACTGACTAAGATGAGAAAAGCTGGTATGAACTCGACCTCTTGTGTTTTTGTAAATATGATGAGTCACTCGTTCTTGATTCAACTTATTATGAATAAACATGTTTGCAATGACAATTAGAGATCGTAGTTGCTTGTGCCATGCTTGATTAGCTATGAGTTATAATGATTTACCTTGTATGCCAACATGCTATTGAGATGATTATGATGTGGTATGATGGGGTGATATCCTCTTTTGAATTATTTAAGTGACTTGACTTGGCACATGTTCACGCATGTAATTGAAACAAAATCAACATATCCTTCACGATATTTATGTTCCTGGTGGATTATATCCTACTCATACTTGCATCCAATGTTTATTAATTTTAATGCATGTATATGGCTGTTGTCGCTCTCTAGTTGGCCGCTTCCCAGTCTTTTGCTAGCCTTCACTTGTACTAAGCGGGAATACTGCTTGTGCATCCAATCCCTTAAACCCCAAAGTTATTCCAAATGAGTCCACCATACCTTCCTATATGCGGTGTCTACCTGCCGTTCCAAGTAAATTTGTATGTGCCAAACTCTAAACCTTCAAATAAACATTCTGTTTTGTATGCTCGAATAGCTCATGTATCAACAAAGGCTGTCCTTATCTTCCGTGTTAGGCGGGTTATTCTCAAGAGGAGTGGACTCCGCTCCTCACTCACGAGAAAATGGCTGGTCACCGGGATGCCGAGTCCCATGCTTTATGCAAACTAAATCAAAATTAATTGCAAAGAAAACTCCCCCTGGGACCTGATGTATGTTGGAGGCACTCGTTGTTTCGAGCAAGCCATGGATTGATGCTTGTTGGTGGAGGGGGAGTATAAACTTTACCATTCTGTTTGGGAACCGCCTATAATGTGTTTAGCATGGAAGATATCGCCATCTCTTAGTTGTTATGTTGACAATGAAAGTATATCGCTCAAAATACAATTTATCTCTATTTCAAAACCAAGCTCTGGCACCTCTACTAATCCCTGCTTCCCTCTGCGAAGGGCCTATCCATTGACTTTTATGTTGAGTCATCACCCTCTTATTAAAAAGCAATAGCTGGAGAGCACAGCCATCATTTGCATTCATCACTATTAATTTATATTGGGTATGACTATGATTGGATCTCTTTTACCATGAATTACAATGTCTAGTCAGTCCTTGATCTTTAAAGGTGCTCTGCATTTATGTTTTGCGGTCTCAGAAAGGGCTAGCGAGATACTATCTTGTTATATCATATTATGATTGTTTTGAGAAAGTGTTGTCATCCGAGATTTATTATTATGGCTTGCTAGTTGATTATGCTATTGATATGAGTAATTGTCAGACCTGAGAATTATTGCAAATGTGGTTAGTTATGATCTATGCTGAAAACTTGAATGCTGGCTTGACATATTTACAACAACAAGAGCAAACAGAGTTTGTAAAAGTTTTTCTTTCTTTCTCTCAGTTTGTCAACTGAATTGCTTGAGGACAAGCAGGGGTTTAAGCTTGGGGGAGTTGATACGTCTCCGTCGTATCTACTTCTCCAAACACTTTTGCCCTTGTTTTGGACTCTAACTTGTATGATTTGAATGGAACTAACCCGGACTGACGTTGTTTTCAGCAGAATTGCCATGGTGTTGTTTTATGTGTAGAAAACAAATATTCTCGGAATGACCTGAAACTCCACGGAACATCTTAGAAAAAACAATAAAAAATCCTCGCCAAAGATAAAGACCTGGGGGCCCACACCCTTCTCACGAGGGTGGGGGGCGCACCCCCTACCTTGTGGGCCCCCTGGATGCCCTCCGACGCCAACTCCAACTCTATATATTTGCTTTCGGAGAGAAAAAAATAAGAGAGAAGAAATCATCACGTTTTACTATACGGAGCCGCCGCCAAGCCCTAAAACCTCTCGGGAGGGCTGACCTGGAGTCCGTTCGGGACTCCGGAGAGGGGGATTCGTCGCCGTCGTCATCATCAACCATCCTCCATCACCAATTTCATGATGCTCACCGCCGTGCGTGAGTAATTGCATCGTAGGCTTGCTGGACGGGGATGGGTTGGATGAGATTTATCATGTACTCGAGTTAGCTTTGTTAGGGTTTGATCCCTAGTATCCATTATGTTCTGAGATTGATGTTGCTATGACTTTGCTATGCTTAATGCTTGTCACTAGGGCCCGAGTGCCATGATTTCATATCTGAACCTATTATGTTTTCATGAATATATGTGAGTTCTTGATCCAATCTTGCAAGTCTATACTCACCTACTATGTGTTATGATCCGGCAACCCCGAAGTGACAATAATCGGGACCACTCCCGGTGATGACCATAGTTTGAGGAGTTCATGTATTCACTATGTGCTAATGCTTTGTTCCGGTTCTCTATTAAAAGGAGGCCTTAATATCCCTTAGTTTCCAATAGGACCCCGCTGCCACGGGAGGGTAGGACAAAAGATGTCATGCAAGTTCTTTTCCATAAGCACGTATGACTATATACGGAATACATGCCTACATTACATTGATGAATTGGAGCTAGTTCTGTGTCACCCTATGTTATGACTGTTACATGATGAACCGCATCCGGCATAATTATCCATCACTGATCCGGTGCCTACGAGTTTTCCATATACTGGTTCTCGCTTATTTACTTTTCCGCTGCTACTGTTACAATCACTACAAAATACCAAAAACATTACTTTTTCTGTCTTTACTTTTGTTGCCGCTACCACCACTATCATATTACTTTGCTACTAAACACTTTGCTGCAGATACTAAGTTTCCAGGTGTGGTTGAATTGACGACTCAACTGCTAATACTTGAGAATATTCTTTGGCTCCCCTTGTGTCGAATCAATAAATTTGGGTTGAATACTCTACCCTCGAAAGCTGTTGCGATCCCCTATACTTGTGGGTTATCAGTGCCATACTTTCAGTACTAGGATCGGTCGATCGTGAAGACGTACGACTACATCAACCGCGTTGTCATAACGCTTCCTCTTATGGTCTACGAGGGTATGTGGACAACACTCTTCCCCTCTCGTTGCTATGTATCACCATGATCTTGTGTGTGCGTAGGAATTTTTTTGAAACTACTGCGTTCCCCAACATAGTAAACCCATCCACAACTTGATCTCATGTGGGTATAAACTGAATATTAAGTAAATTATTTGCTACTCTTTCTTGGACAAAATGATAATAAACTTCAGTATGTTTGGTTCGACATGAAGCACGGATTTGCTGGTAGATAAGTGGCACCAAGATTATCAGACCATAAAGTCACTGTCTGTGATTGATTAATACCAAGTTCATGTAACAACGATTGTATCCAAATTACTTCCGTTGTTGCATTTGCAAGAGACTTGTACTCTATCTTAGTGATGGGCCTTGATACTATAAGTTATTTTCTTGTACTCCATGAGGCAAGATTACACTCAAGAAATGTGGCAAAACCTCGAGTGGACTTTCTATCATCGGGATAACCTGCCCAATCAACACCAGAAAATGCACTTACACTAGTAGAAAAAGGACCAAATGTGAGACACATTAGTCCTAGTTCGATTTAGGCCCGGTACTAATGGCACCATTAGTGCCGGTTCGAACGGCTATGCATTAATGCCGGTTCGTGTTGAACCTTTAGTACCGGTTCATGCCACGAACCGGTGCTAAAGGGGTGGTGGCAGGCTGGTGTCAGGCTGGGGCCCCATGATCACCTTTAGTACCGGTTCGTGGCACAAACCGGTACTAAAGGGCTAACCTTTAGTACCGGTTCGTGCCATGAACCGGGACTAAAGGGGTCTGACCTATAGTCCTGGTTGGAGACACAAACCAGGACTATAGGGTAATTTTCAAACTCTACCCCCCCCCCCCATGTATCACCATTTCAGTTTTGAAAAAATCAAAAGAAAATGATAAAAACTTCAGAAAATAAAATCTTTGAGAGGTAGTTATATTACTACACCTACTAGTTATGAAAATTAGAAAACTTAAATTTGGACATGTTTTGCAAAAAGTGTAGGGAAAATGTAAAACTGCTATAACTTTTGCATAAGATGTCGGAAAAAACGTATAATATATCAAAAAATTCAGCACGAAAATCCGCATCCAATTTTAACGGCCTACGACCTGTTTGCAATTTTTTAGAATCCTCAAATTCCAAAAGGAAAAAAAGATATGCTCAAATTTCAGTTTTTTTAATTTTGGTCAAACTACTTATTCAAGAAGTATTAATGTTACTACATAATTATTCAAGAATATTAGTGTTACTAAATAATTATTTCAATTTTTTGAATTTTGGTCATATCTGGTCAAACTATGGTCAAACTTATTCAAGAAATATTAGTGTTACTAAATAATTACTCTTTTTTAGAATAATAGTTTCAAACTCAAATGGTGAAACGAGTGACCTAATGCTCAAGCTAAACTGCTGAGGGTTAATAGGATTGACAGCTTACGTTTGTCAGGAAAATAACAAGTGCAGACTTGGAAAGTAGGGGAATAGAACTCCGAAGTTAAGCGTGCTTAGGCTGGGGGAGTGAGAGGATGGGTAACCGACCGGTAAGTTAGACGATTTGGAATGAGTGATCCACACTTGAGCAGTTAAGAGGGGTGATTAGAGACTAAATCATCAAATAATTCAATTCAGAAAATTGAAAATCGAAAAAAAATCAATTTTTTTTTTCAAATTTTTCAATTTTTTTCTTCAAAAAAACCTTTAGTACTGGTTGGTAACACCAACCAGTACTAAAGGTCCCCCATGCCACGGCGCGAGCTCACACCACGTGGTGGGCCTTTAGTGGCAGTTCGTGCCGAACCGGTACTAAAGGGGGGGGGGGCTTTAGTGCCCACACTTTAGTGCCGGTTACAGAACCGGCACTAAAGGCCCTTACGAACCAGTTTTAAAGCTTCGTTTTCTACTAGTGTTACAAGAGATGGGTCTGACTTCCTAAGTTTGAGTCCTAAGAAAGATGTATATCTAAGGTATCTAATGATTCTTTTTTACTGCTGACCATTGAACAGTTGCAGGAGCATACAGAAACTGACACACCTTATTGACTGAGATAGATATATCAGGTCTGGTCAGTGTCCAAAAGGGCAATAAGGAGCTAGTACCCGGTGGGGTCTCTCCCCCAAGTATTTCACCCTTTGTCAAGGACAATCTTTCTGAAGAGTGACTTGCTTACAATCCTTCATGCCAACTCTTCTTATTATGTTTGCCATATATTTTTCTTGAGACAAAATAATCCCATTGTGTGGTGGTGTTACTTCTAGTCCCAAGAAGTAATGCAAGTTCCTCGATCTTTCTATGAGAAATCTCCACGCAAATCATGGAGTAGTGCATGAACTGCCTTCGAACATGGGCTTTTGACAATAATATCATCGATATAAATAATCATAAATATGGTAATTTCATTTCTGCTATAAAATAACAGAGAGGTATCTACCTTTGAGGGAGTGAAGCCAAGTGTCTGGAGTTTGGTGGATAGACGAGAGTACCATGCATGTGGTGTTTGTTTCAACCAGTATAATGCTATATCTATTTTGGCTAACATCACCCCCTATCAGCAACTCTTGCAGTTTACTGACGGAGATTGGACAACATGAATGATTCTCTTGAATGCCATTGAGAGTGATGCGGCGCCCTTTGTACACAAGAATGTTAGTTTCTTAGGACCTCATATCATGGTGGTTGCCTCATATAAACCTCCTCTTCCAGAACACCATGAAGGACACATCTAATTATGACATACACCATCCATTTGATACAAAAGTTGAAAGAATTATTCTAATAGTTGTCGCCTTGACTACTGGACTGAAAGTGTCCTCGTAGTCAATACCATACCTTTGCTTGAACCATTTGGCAATGAGACATGCTTTGTACCTGTCAATAGAATCACTTACTGCCAGTGATATTACATCACCTCTGAACAAGGTACAAGATTTCATGTGTCATTCTTCATGAGAGCATGAAATTCTTCATCAATTGCATGTTTTCACTTTGCATTGTGAAATCTTGCAAATTTTCAGGTTCCCCTGTACTCCAAAAATCAACCAAAGACTGTATCCATCCTTAATTCTTTAGGGAAAAATACCACCTTTAGACCATGTATGAGTTCATGGAGGTGGTTGTGTAATCTACTGGGGCTCAGGCACAAAATGTGCAAAGGGCCATGTGCCTACAAGCCCTGTGTACCCGTCCGTGCGAGGAGCAGAGGAGACAACATCAGAGCTCGGTCTCGATGCGCTCATCCAACAATATGGTGCTGAAGGAAATATGCCCTAGAGGCAATAATAAAGTTGTTATTTATATTTCTTTATATCATGATAAATGTTTATTATTGATGCTAGAATTGTATTAACCGGAAACTTAGTACATGTGTGAATACATAGACAAACAAAGTGTCACTAGTATGCCTCTACCTGACTAGCTCTTTAAATCAAAGATGGTTTAGTTTCCTAGCCATAGACATGAGTTGTAATTTGATTAACGGGATCACATCATTACAGAATGATGTGATTGACTTGACCCATTCTGTCAGCTTAGCATTTGATCATTTAGTATATTGCTATTGCTTTCTTCATGACTTATACATGTTCCTATGACTATGAGATTATGCAACTCCCGAGTACCGGAGGAACACTTTCTGTGCTACCAAACGTCACAACGTAACTGGGTGATTATAAAGGTGCTCTACAGGTGTCTCCGATGGTACTTGTTGAGTTGCCATAGATCAAGATTAGGATCTGTCACTTCGATTGTCGGAGAGGTATCTCTGGGACCTCTCGGTAATGCACATCACTATAAGCCTTGCTAGCAATGTAACTAATGAGTTAGTTGCGGGATGGTGCATTCAGAACGAGTAAAGAGACTTGCCGGTAATGAGATTGAACTAGGTATTGAGATACCGATGATCGAATCTCAGGCAAGTAACATACCAATGACAAAGGGAACAACGTATGTTGTTATGCGGTTTGACCGATAAAGATCTTCGTAGAATATGTAGGAGCTAATATGAGCATCCAGGTTCCGTTATTGGTTATTGACTGGAGACGTGTCTCGGTCATGTCTACATAGTTCTCGAACCCATAGGGTCCGCACGCTTAACATTTGGTGACGATCGGTATTATGAGTTTATGTGTTTTGGTGTACCGAAGGTAGTTTGGAGTCCCGGGTATGATCACGGACATCACGAGGAGTCTCAAAATGGCCGAGACATAAAGATCGATATATTGGAAGCCTATATTTGGACATCGAAATAGTTCCGGGTGAAATCAGGATTTTATCGGAGTACCGGGAGATTACCGGAACCCCCCAGTAAGTGTATGGGCCTTATTGGGCCATAGTGGAGAGAGAGAGAGGAGACCAGGGCAGGTCGCGCGCCCCCTCTCCCTCTGGTCCGAATTGTACTAGGAGGGGGGAGGCGCCCCCTTTCCTTCCTCACTCTCTCCCCCTTCCTTCTCTCCTAGTCCAACTAGGGAAGGGGGGGGGGGGGAATCCCGGTGGGAGTAGGACTCCTCCAGGGCGCGCCATAGAGGGCCGGCCCTCCCCCCTCCTCCACTCCTTTATATACGTGGCCAAGGGGGCACCCCAAAGACACACAAGTTGATCATTTATCTTTTAGCCGTGTGCGGTGCCCTCCTCCACCATAATCCACCTTGGTCATATCGTAGCGGTGCTTAGGCGAAGCCTTGCGTCGGTAGCTTCATCAACACCGTCATTACACTGTCGTGCTGACGGAACTCTCGCTCAAAGCTCTACTGAATCATGAGTTTGTGGGACGTCACCGAGCTGAACGTGTGCAGATCGCGGAGGTGCCGTACGTTCGGTACTAGGATCAGTCGATTGTGAAGACGTACGACTGCATCAACCGCATTGTCATAACGCTTCCTCTTACGGTCTACGAGGGTACGTGGACGACACTCTTCCCTCTCGTTGCTATGCAGCACCATAATATTGCGTGTGCGTATGAATTTTTTCGAAATTACTGCGTTCCCCAACAGTGGTATCAGAGCCAGGTTTATGCGTATATGTCATATGCACGAGTAGAACACAAAGGAGTTGTGGGCGTGTGTATATACATATTGCTTGCCATCACTAGTTGATTCTTGATTCAACGGTATTGTTGGATGAAGCGGCCTAGACCGACATTACGCGTACGCTTACGCGAGACTGGTTCCACCGACGTGCTTCGCACACAGGTGGCTAGTGGGTGTCTGTTTCTCCAGCTTTAGTTGAATCGGATTCAATGAACAGTGTTCTTTCTGAAGATTAAAAAGCAATAACTATACCGCGTTGTGGTTTTTGATGTGTAGGTAAGAACGGTTTTTGCTCAGCCCGTAGCAGCCACGTAAAACTTGCAACAACAAAGTAGAGGACGTCTAACTTGTTTTTGCAGGGCATGTTGTGATGTGATATGGTTAATACACGATGCTAAATATTATTGTATGAGATGATCATGTTTTGTAACATAGTTATCGGCAACTGGCAGGAGCCATATGGTTGTCGCTCTATTGTATGAAATGCAATCGCCATGTAATTCCTTTACTTTATCACTATGCGGTAGCGATAGTCATGAAGGCAATAGTTGGCGAGACGACAACGATGCTTCGATGGAGATCAAGGTGTCAAGCCGGTAATGATGGTGATCATGACGGTGCTTTGGAGATGAACATCATAGGCACAAGATGATGATGGCCATATCATATCACTTATATTGATTGCATGTGATGTTTATCCTTTATGCATCTTATTTTGCTTCGTTCGACGGTAGCATTATAAGATGATCTCTCACTAAATTTCAAGGTATACGTTTTCTCCCTGAGTATGCACTGTTGCTATAGTTCGTCGCGCCGAGACACCACGTGATGATCGGGTGTGATAAGCTCTACGTTCACATACAACGGGTGCAAGCCAGTTTTGCACACGCAGAATACTCGGGTTAAACTTGACGAGCCTAGCATATGCAGATATGGCCTCGGAACACTGAGACCGAAAGGTCGAGTGTGAATCATATAGTAGATATGATCAACATAGTGATGTTCACCATTGGAAACTACTCCATCTCACGTGATGATCGGACATGGTTTAGTTGATGTGGATCACGTGATCACTTAGATGATTAGAGGGATGTCTATCTAAGTGGGAGTTCTTAAGTAATTTTATTAATTGAACTTTAATTTATCATGAACTTAGTACCTGATAGTATTTTGCATCTCTATGTTTTTGTAGATAGATGGCCCGTGCTGTTGTTCCGTTGAATTTTAATGCGTCCTTGAGAACGCAAAGTTGAAAGATGATGGTAGCAATTACACGGACTGGGTCCATAACTTGAGGATTATCCTCATTGCTGCACAGAAGAATTACGTCCTGGAAGCACTGCTAGGTGCCAAGCCCGCTGCAGGAGCAACACCAGATGTTATGAACGTCTGGCAGAGCAAAGCTGATGACTACTTGATAGTTCAGTGTGCCATGCTTTACGGCTTAGAACCGGGACTTCAACGATGTTTTGAAAGTCATGGAGCATATGAGATGTTCCAGGAGTTGAAGTTGATATTTCAAGCAAATGCCCGGATTGAGAGATATGAAGTCTCCAATAAGTTCTACAGCTGCATGATGGAAGAGAATAGTTATGTCAGTGAACATATACTCAAAATGTCTAGGTATAATAATCACTTGATTCAACTAGGAGTTAATCTTCCAGATGAGAGTGTCATTGACAGAATTCTTCAATCACTGCCAGCAAG
The DNA here is from genome assembly GCF_018294505.1 of Triticum aestivum. Lineage (NCBI taxonomy): Eukaryota > Viridiplantae > Streptophyta > Magnoliopsida > Poales > Poaceae > Triticum > Triticum aestivum. The sequence continues at coordinate 595,085,052 of NC_057797.1, forward strand.
ATACAAGAGCTTCATGATAAACTATAATATGCAAGGGATGGATAAGACTATTCCCGAGCTCTTCGCGATGCTAAAGGCTGCGGAGGTAGAAATCAAAAAGGAGCATCAAGTGTTGATGGTTAACAAGACCACCAGTTTCAAGAAAAAGGGTAAAGGGAAGAAGGGGAATTTCAAGAAGAACAGCAAGCAAGTTGCTGATCAAGTGAAGAAGCCCAAGTCTGGACCTAAGCCTGAGACTGAGTGCTTCTACTGCAAAGGGATTGGTCACTGGAAGCGGAACTGCCCCAAGTATTTGGCGGATAAGAAGGATGGCAAGGTGAACAAAGGTATATGTGATATACATGTTATTGATGTGTACGTTACTAATGCTCGCATTAGTACCTGGGTATTGGATACTGGTTCTGTTGCTAATATTTGCAACTCGAAACAGGGACTATGGATTAAGAGAAGATTGGCTAAGGACAAGGTGACGATGCGCGTGGGAAATGGTTCCAAAGTCGATGTGATCGCGGTCGGCGCGCTACCTCTACATCTACCTTCGGGATTAGGTTTAGACCTAAATAATTGTTACTTGGTGCCAGCGTTGAGCATGAACATTATATCTGGATCTTGTTTGATGCGAGACAGTTATTCATTTAAATCTGAGAATAATGGTTGTTCTATTTATATGAGTAATATCTTTTATGGTCATGCACCCTTGAAGAGTGGTCTATTCTTGATGAATCGCGATAGTAGTGATACACATATCCATAATATTGAAGCCAAAAGATGCAGAGTTGATAATGACAATACACCTAATTTGTAGCACTACTATTTAGGTCATATTGGTGTAAAGCGCATGAAGAAACTCCATTCTGATGTACTTTTGGAATCACTTGATTATGAATCACTTGGTACTTGCGAACCATGCCTCATGGGCAAGATGACTAAAATGCCGTTCTCCGGAACAATGGAGCGAGCAACAGATTTGTTGGAAATCATACATAATGATGTATGTGGTCCGATGAATATAGAGGCTCACGTCGGGTATCATTATTTTCTCACCTTCACAGATGATTTGAGCAGATATGGGTATATCTACTTGATGAAACACAAGTCTTAAACATTTGAAAAGTTCAAAGAATTTCAGAGTGAAGTGGAAAATCATCGTAACAAATAAAGTTTCTACGATCTGATCATGGAGGAGAATATTTGAGTTACGAGTTTGGTCTTCATTTGAAACAATGCGGAATAGTTTCGCAACTCACGCCACCCGGAACACCATAGCATAATGGTGTGTCCGAACATCGTAATCGTACTTTACTAGATATGGTGCGATCTATGATGTCTCTTACTAATTTACCACTATCGTTTTGGGGATATGCTTTAGAGACGGCTGCATTCACGTTAAATAGGGCACCATCTAAATCCGTTGAGACGACGCCTTATGAACTGTGGTTTGGCAAGAAACCAAAGTTGTCGTTTCTTAAAGTTTGGGGCTGCGATGCTTATGTGAAAAAGCTTCAACCTAATAAGCTCAAACCCAAATCGGAGAAATGTGTCTTCATAGTATACCCAAAGGAGACTGTTGGGTACACCTTCTATCACAGATCCGAATGCAAGATATTCGTTGCTAAGAATGGATCCTTTCTAGAGAAGGAGTTTCTCTCAAAAGAAGTGAGTGGGAGGAAAGTAGAACTTGATGAGGTAACTGTACCTGCTCCCTTATTGAAAAGTATTTCATCACAGAAATCGGTTCCTGTGACTCCTACACCAATTAGTGAGGAAGCTAATTGATAACCCACAAGTATAGGGGATCGCGACAGCTTTCGAGGGTAGAGTATTCAACCCAAATTTATTGATTCGACACAAGGGGAGCCAAAGAATATTCTCAAGTATTAGCAGCTGAGTTGTCAATTCAACCACACTTGGAAACTTAGTATCTGCAGCAGAGTGTTTAGTAGCAAAGTAATATGATAGTGATGGTAACAGTAACAAAAGAGTAATGAAAGCAAAGTAATGTTTTTGGTATTTTTTAGTGATTGTAACAATAGCAACAAGAAAGTAAATAAGCGTAAACCAGTATATGGAAAGCTCGTAGGCATTGGATCAATGATGGATAATTATGCCGGATGTGGTTCATCATGTAACAGTCATAACACAGGGTGACACAGAACTAGGTCCAATTCGTCAATGTAATGTAGGCATGTATTCCTAATATAGTCATACGTGCTTATGGAAAAGAACTTGCATGACATCTTTTGTCCTACCCTCCCGTGGCAGCGGGGTCCTAATGGAAACTAAGGGATATTAAGGCCTCGTTTTAATAGAGAACTAGAACAAAGCATTAGCACACAGTGAATACATGAACTCCTCAAACTACGGTCATCACTGCTAAGTATCCCGATTATTGTCACTTCGGGATTAACGGATCATAACACATAATAGGTGACTATAGACTTGCAAGATAGGATCAAGAACACTCATATATTGATGAAAAGGTAATAGGTTCAGATCTGAAATCATGGCACTCGGGCCCTAGTGACAAGCATTAAGCATAGCAAAGTCATAGCAACATCAATCTCAGAACATAGTGGATACTAGGGATCAAACCCTAACAAAACTAACTCGATTACATGGTGAATCTCATCGAACCCCTCACCGTCCAGCAAGCCTACGATGGAATTACTAACGCACGACAGTGATCATCATGAAATTGGTGATGGAAGATGGTTGATGATGACGACGGCGACGAATCCCCATCTTCGGAGCCCCGAACGGACTCCAGATCAGCCCCCCGAGAGGTTTTAGGGCTTGGCGGCGGCTCCGTATCGTAAAACGCGATGATTTCTTCTCTCCTATTTTTCTCTCCCTGAAAGCAGTTATGTAGAGTTGGAGTTGGAGTCGGGGGGTCTCCAAGGGGCCCACGAGGTAGGGGGCGCGCCCTAGGGGGGGGCGCCCCCCACCCTCGTGAGAAGGGTGTGGGCCCCCTGGTCTTCATCTTTGGCGAGGATTTTTTATTATTTATTGTAAGATATTCCGTGGAGTTTCAGGTCATTCCAAGAACTTTTGTTTTCTGCACATAAAACAACATCATGGCAATTCTGCTGAAAACAGCGCCAGTCCAGGTTAGTTCCATTCAAATCATACAAGTTAGAGTCCAAAACAAGGGCAGAAGTGTTTGGAAAAGTAGATACGATGGAGACGTATCAACTCCCCCAAGCTTAAACCCTTGCTTGTCCTCAAGCAATTCAGTTGACAAACTGAAAGAAATAAAGAAAAACTTTTACAAACTCTGTTTGCTCTTGTTGTTATAAATATGTCAAGCTAGCATTCAAGTTTTCAGCAAAGATTATAACTAACCATATTTGCAATAATTCTCAGGTCTCATGATTACCCATATCAATAACATAATCAACTAGCAAGCCATAATAATAAATCTCGGATGACAACACTTTCTCAAAACAATCATAATATGATATAACAAGATGGTATCTCGCTAGCCCTTTCTGAGACCGCAAAACATAAATGCAAAGCACCTTTAAAGATCAAGGACTGACTAGACATTGTAATTCATGGTAAACGAGATCCAATCATAGTCACATCCAATATAAATTAATAGTAATGAATGCAAATGACAGCGGTGCTCTCCAACTGGTGCTTTTTAATAAGAGGGTGATGACTCAACATAAAAGTAAATGGATAGGCCCTTCGCAGAGGGAAGCAGGGATTTGTAGAGGTACCAGAGCTCGGTTTTGAAATAGAGGTAAATAATATTTTGAGCGGTATACTTTCATTGTCAACATAACAACCAAGAGATGGCGATATCTTCCATGCTACACACATTATAGGCGGTTACCAAATAGAATGGTAAAGTTTATACTCCCCCTCCACCAACAAACATCAATCCATGGCTTGCTCGAAACAACGAGTGCCTCCAACATACATCAGGTCCCAGGGGGAGTTTTGTTTGCAATTATTTTGATTTAGTTTGCATAAAGCATGGGACTGGGCATCCCGGTGACCAGCCATTTATCTCGTGAGTGAGGAGCGGAGTCCACTCCTCTTGAGAATAACCCGCATAACATGGAAGATACAGACAACCCTAGTTGATACATGAGCTATTCGAGCATACAAAACATGATAGTTATTTGAAGGTTTAGAGTTTGGCACATACAAATTTATAGGAAGGTATAGTGGACTCATCTGGAATAACTTTGGGGTTTAAGGGATTGGATGCACAAGCAGTATTCCCGCTTAGTACAGGTGAAGGCTAGCAAAAGACTGGGAAGCGACCAGCTAGAGAGCGACAACACTCATGTACATGCATTAAAATTAATAAACATTGGATGCAAGCATGAGTAGGATATAATCCACCATGAACATAAATATCATGAAGGCTATGTTGATTTGTTTCAACTACATGCGTGAACATGTGCCAAGTCAAGTCACTTAAATCATTCAGAGGAGGATACCGCCCTAGCATACCACATCATAACCATTTTAATAGCATGTTGGCACGCAAGGTAAACCATTATAACTCATAGCTAATCAAGCATGGCATAAGCAACTATGATCTCTAATTGTCATTGCAAACATGTTTATTCATAACAAGCTGAATCAAGAACGATGAACTCATCATATTTACAAAAACAAAAGAGGTCGAGTTCGTACCAGCTTTTTTCATCTCAGTCAGTCCATCATATATCATCATAATTGCCTTTCACTTGCACGACCGAATGATGTGAATAATAATAAGAGTGCACGTGCATTGGACTAAGCTGGAATCTGCGAGCATTCAATAAACAGGAGAAGACAAAGCAATATGGGCTCTTTTTTCAGGTAAACAATAATGCATATAAGAGCCACTTCAACAATTTAATTATGGTCTTCTCCTACCGACCCCCAAAGAAAGAAAATAAATAAAACTATTTACACGGGAAAGCTCCCAACAAGCAAAAGAAGAACATGAAATATTTTTGGGTTTTGTTTTTAATTACTACTACAAGCATGGAAAGTAAATTAATTAAAAGCTACAACTAATTTTTTTTGGTTTTTCTTAAGGTTTATTAAACACACAAGAAGAAAGCATAAAAGGAAATAAACTAGCATGGATGATACAATGAAAAAGTATGAGCACCGACATCTAGCAATGAGTGTGTGTGAACATAAATGTAATGCCGGTGAGAAATACGTACTCCCCCAAGCTTAGGCTTTTGGCCTAAGTTGGTCTATGGCCACGGCTGGCTTGGCTGATATCCATACTAATAGTTGTTGGGGTCATACTGCGATGAGGAAGAAGAAGGCTCCGATTGCCACTGGCTAGCAATCATCTCCGGATCCCACTGATAGTTAGACTGTCGTGAAGGATCAAATTGTGGTTCCGGTTCTGGCTCCTCGGCTGGTGCAGGGTTCCGGTAGGCGTGGATAGCCGTCAATAGAACAAGGTACTTGCCTACACTCAAATCAAACAAAGAAGGAGCAGGCAAGGTAATAGTCTCAAGATGATGTTTATTAAAGAACAATTGATATTTAAGCTCTCCTGCCCTATTCTTAACAATAAAATCATGTGCCACCATACTTTTATAATCTAAATAAACACGAGGCAGCACTTTTTCTTCCTTCTCAGCATGCCTAATAGGTATGTTTAAAATGTGCAGTTAGGCGTGTAGCATAGATGCCCCCAAAGATGGGACCCTTAGTAAGGTTCATACTTAACAGTCTAGCAATAATGCCGCCCATACTAAAAGTGTTATCACTGTATTAACCTTGGAGCAGAATACTTATATCAGGGATACTAAGGTTTCCACAGTTTCCGCGTCCAATTAAGCAACGACTAGCAAAGAATGCAAAGTAACGTAAAACAGGAAAATGTATGCTAGTGATTCGTGCATCGGAAACCTTCCTAGTTTCCCTGTCAGGGGTGCTACGTCTTGAGCTTGCATTGGTTTTCCCCGAAGAGGAAGGGATGATGCAGCAGAGTAGCGTAAGTATTTCCCTCAGTTTTTGAGAACCAAGGTATCAATCCAGCAGGAGCCCACGCTCAAGTCCCTCGTACCTGCACAAAGCGATAGCTACTCGCAACCAACGCGATTAGGGATTGTCAATCCCTTCACGGTCACTTACGAGAGTGAGATCTGATAGATATAATATTTTTGGTATTTTTGGTATAAAGATGCAAAGTAAAAAGTAAAGGCAAAGTAAAAAGCAAAGCAATATTAAAGTGATGGAGATTGATATGATGAGAATAGACCCGGGGGCCATAGGTTTCACCAGTGGCTTCTCTCAAGAGCATAAGTATTCTACGGTGGGTGAACAAATTACTGTTGAGCAATTGACAGAATTGAGCATAGTAATGAGAATATCTAGGCATGATCATGTATATAGGCATCATGTCCGTGACAAGTAGATCGAAATGATTCTGCATCTACTACTATTACTCCACTCATCGACCACTATCCAGCATGCATCTAGAGTATTAAGTTAAAAACAGAGTAACGCCTTAAGCAAGATGACATGATGTAGAGAGATAAATTCATGCAATATGAAATAAACCCCATCTTGTTATCCTCGATGGCAACGATACAATACGTGCCTTGCTGCCCCTTCTGTCACTGGGTAAGGACACCGCAAGATCGAACCCAAAGCTAAGCACTTCTCCCATGGCAAGAACTACCAATCTAGTTGGCCAAACCAAACGGATAATTCGAAGAAACTTGCAAAGATAACCAATCATACATAAAAGAATTCAGAGAAGATTCAAATATTATTCATAGATAGACTTGATCATAAACCCACAATTCATCGGTCTCAACAAACACACCGCAAAAAGAATATTACATCGAATAGAGCTCCACAAGAGAGGGGGAGAACTTTGTATTGAGATTCAAAGAGAGAGAAGAAGCCATCTAGCTACTAACTATGGACCCGAAGGTCTGAGGTAAACTACTCACACTTCATCGGAGATGCTATGATGATGTAGAAGCCCTCCGTGATGACGGCCCTCTTCCGGCGGAGCTCCAGAACAGGCCCCAAGATGGGATCTCGTGGATACAGAAAGTTGCGGCGGTGGAATTAGGTTTTTGGCTCCTATTCTGATCATTTGGGGGTACGTGGGTATATATAGGAGGAAGAAGTATGCCGGAGGAGCAACAAGGGGCCCACGAGGCAGGGGGCGTGCCCTAGGGGGGGAGCCCCCCACCCTCGTGACTGCCTCTTTTGTTCATTGGAGCAGGGTCCAATTATCCTGGATCACGTTCGGTGAGAAAATCACGTTCTCGAAGATTTTATTCCGTTTGGACTCCGTTTGATATCCCGTTTCTTTGAAACACTGAAATAGGCAAAAAACAACAATTCTGGGTTGGGCCTTAGGTTAATAGGTTAGTCCCAAAAATAATATAAAAGTGGAAAATAAAGCCCAATATAGTCCAAAACAGTAGATACTATAGCATGGAGTAATCAAAAATTATAAATACGTTGGAGACATATCAGGCATCCCCAAGCTTAATTCCTGCTCGTCCTCGAGTAGGTAAATGATAAAAAGAGAATTTTTTATGCGGAGTGCTACTTGGCATAATTTCAATGCAAATCTTCTTAATTGTGGTATGAATGTTCAGATTAGAAAGATTCAAGACAAAAGTTTATATTGACATAAAAATAATAATACTTCAAGCATACTAACAAAGCAATTATGTCTTCTCAAAATAACATGGCCAAAGAAAGTTATCCCTACAAAATCATATAGTCTAGCTATGCTCCATCTTCACCACACAAAGTATTTAAATTATGCACAACCCCGATGACAAGCCAAGCAATTGTTTCATACTCTAACTTTTTCAAAACTTTTTCAATCTTCACGCAATACATGAGCGTGAGCCATGGATATAACACTATAGGTGGAATAGAATGGTGGTTGTGGAGAAGACAAAAAGGAGGGGAAGATAGTCTCACATCAACTAGGCGTATCAACGGGCTATGGAGATGCCCATCAATAGATATCAATGTGAGTGAGTAGGGATTGCCATGCAACGGATGCACTAGAGCTATAAGTATATGAAAGCTCAAAAAGAAACTAAGTGGGCGTGCATCCAACTTGCTTGCTCATGAAGACCTAGGGCAATTTGAGGAAGCCCATCATTGGAATATACAAGCCAAGTTCTATAATGAAAAATTCCCACTAGTATATGAAAGTGATAACATGAGAGACTCTCTACTATGAAGATCATGGTGCTATTTTGAAGCACAAGTGTGGTAAAAGGATAGTAACATTGTCCCTTCTATCTTTTTCTCTCATTTTTTTATTTATATTTTTTTGTTTGGGCCTTTTCTCCTTTTTATGGCCTCTTTTTATTTGGGCTTCTTTGGCCTCTTTTTTTCGTCCGGAGTCTCATCCCGACTTATGGGGGAATCATAGTCTCCATCATTCTTTCCTCACTAGGACAATGCTCTAATAATGATGATCATCACACTTTTATTTTTCTTATAACTCAACAATTACAACTCGATACTTATAACAAAATATGACTCTATGTGAATGCATCCGGCGGTGTACTGGGATATGCAATATGACAATGATGGAGTGTGTCATGATAAACGGAACGGTGGAAAGTTGCATGGCAATATATCTCGGAATGGCTATGGAAATGCCATAATAGGTAGGTATGGCGGCTGTTTTGAGGAAGGTATATGGTAGGTGTATGATACCGGTGAAAGGTGCGCGGTATTAGAGAGGCTAGCAAAGGTGGAAGGGTGAGAGTGCGTATAATCCATGGACTCAACATTAGTCATAAAGAACTCATATACTTATTGCAAAAATTTAGAAGTTATCAAAGCAAAGTATTACGCACATGCTCCTAGGGGGATATATTGGTAGGAAAAGACCATCGCTCGTCCCCGACCACCACTCATAAGGAAGACAATCAATAAATAAATCATGCTCCGATTTCATCACATAACGGTTCACCATACGTGCATGCTGCGGGAATCACAGACCTTAACACAAGTATTCTTTAAATTCACAACTACTCAACTAGCATGACTTTAATATTATCACCTCCATATCTCAAAACAATTATGATGCTTCAATCTTTTCTTAGTATTCAACACACTCAAAAGAAAGTTTCACAAATCTTGAATACCAAGCATATTATTATTAAGCAAATTACCATGCTATTTAGAGAATCTCAAAATAATCGAAGTGAAGCATGAGAGATCAATAGTTTCTTTAAAACAAATCCACCACCGTGCTCTAAAATATCTAAGTGAAGCACATAGAGCAAAATTATAACGCTCAAAAGGTATAAGTGAAGCACATAGAGCAAAACTACTTAGCTCAAAAGATATAAGTGAAGCACATAGAGTATTCTATCAAATTTTAATTCATATATGGCTCTCTCAAAAGGTGTGTACAGCAAGGATGATTGTGGCATACTAAGACACAAAGACACAAATAATACAAGACGCTCCAAGCAAAACACATATCATGTTGGTGAATAAAAATATAGCTCCAAGTAAATTACCGATGGAAGTGGATGAAAGAGGGGATGCCTTCTGGGGCATCCCCAAGCTTTGACTTTTTGGTGTCCTTGGATTATCTTGGGGGTTCCATGGGCATCCCCAAGCTTAGGCTCTTGCCACTCCTTGTTCCATGATCCATCAAAAGAATTCACCTAAAACTTGAAAACTTCACAACACAAAACTCAAAATAGAAAACTCGTAAGCTCCGTTAGCGAAAGAAAACAAAAGACCACTTCAAGGTACTGTAATGAACTCATTGTTTATTTATATTGGTGTTAAACCTACTGTATTCCAACTTCTCTATGTATTATAAACTATTTTACTAGCCATAGATTCATCAAAATAAGCAAACAACACACGAAAAACAGAATCTGTCAAAAACAGAACAGTCTGTAGTAATCTGTAGCTAGCTCAAGATATGGAACCCCAAAAATTATAAAATAAATTTATGGACGTGAGGAATTTATCTATTAATCATCTTCAAAAATAATTAACTAAATAGCTCTCTTAAAATAAAAATTACAGCAGTTCTCGTGAGCGCTAAAGTTTGTGTTTTTTACAGCAAGTTCAACAAGACTTTCCCCAAGTCTTCCCAACGGTTCTACTTGACAGAAACACTAATTAAACACAAAAGACACAACCAAAACAGAGGATAAATAATTTATTTGTTACTAAGCAGTAGCAAAAGTCAAGGAATAAAAATAAAATTGGGTTGCCTCCCAACAAGCGCTGTCGTTTAACGCCCCTAGCTAGGCATAAAAGCAAGGATAGATCTAGGTATTGCCATCTTTGGTAGGCAATCCATAAGTGTCTCTCGTGATAGTTTCATATGGTAATTTTATTTTCTTTCTTGGAAAGTGTTCCATGCCCTTTTTAATGGAAATTTAAATCTAATATTCCCTTCCTTCATATCAATAATCGCACCAACCGTTCTAAGGAGAGGTCTACCAAGAATAATAGGGCAAGAAGGATTGCAATCTATATCAAGAACAATGAAATCTACGGGCACATAATTCCTATTTGCAACAATAATAACATCATTAATCCTTCCCATAGGTTTCTTAATAGTGGAATCCGCAAGATGCAAGTTTAGAGAGCAATCATCAAAATTACGGAAATCTAGTAAATCACACAAAGTCTTGGGAATAGTAGAGACACTAGCACCCAAATCACACAAAGCATAAAACTCATGATCTTTAATTTTAATTTTAATAGTTGGTTCCCACTCATCATAGAGTTTTCTAGGGATAGAAACTTTCAACTCAAGTTTTTCTTCATAAGATTGCATCAAGGCATCAACAATATGTTCGGTGAAGGCTTTATTTTGACTATAAGCATGTGGAGAATTTAGCACGGATTGCAACAAGGAAATACAATCAATTAAAGAGCAACTTTAATAATTAAATTCCTTGAAATCCAATATAGTGGGTTTAGCAACATCTAGATTTTTATTTCTTTCAATCCCACTTTCATCAATTTCATCATTAAGATCTAAATACTCCGAATTTTTAGAACGCCTTCTAGGTAAAGGAAGATCATATTCATCAAGATTCATATTGCGAAACAAAGATTTAATAGGTGACACATCAATACCTTTTAGATCTTCATCTTGATTTTCATAGGTATTGGAAGAACACGCTTTAATAAAGGCATCTTTAGAAGCACGCATCCTAGCGGTTCTTTCCTTGCACTCATTAATGGAAATTCTCATGGCTTTGAGAGACTCATTGATATCATGCTTAGGAGGAATAGATCTCTGCTTTAAAGAATCAATCTCAAGAGAAATTCTATCAACGTTTCTAGCCAAATCATCAACTTTAAGCAATTTCTCTTCAAGCAAAGCATTAAAATTCTTTTGTGAATTCATAAACTCTTTAACACTATTCTCAAATTCAGAGGGCATCTTATTATAATTTCCATAAGAGTTGTTGTAGGAATTCCCATAATTATTAGAAGGATTACTAGGATATGGCCTAGGATTAAAATTCCCTCTATAAGCGCTGTTACCAAAATTATTCCTACTAACAAAATTCACATCCATAGCTTCATTGTTATTCTCAATCAAAGTAGACAAAGGCATATCATTAGTATCAGAAGAAACACTCTTATTAGCAAACAATTTCATAAGTTCATCCATCTTTCCACTCAACACATTAATTTCTTCTATCACATGCACTTTTTTATTAGAAGATCTTTAAGTATGCCATTGAGAATAATTAACCATAATATTATCTAGGAGTTTAGTAGCATCTCCTAAAGTGATTTCCATAAAAGTGCCTCCCGCGACCGAATCTAAAAGATTTCTAGAAGCAAAATTCAATCTGGCATCAAATTTTTGTATGATCATCCACAAATTCAAACCATGAGTAGGGCAATTACGTATCATTAATTTCATTCTCTCCCAAGCTTGTGCAACATGTTCATGATCAAGTTGTTTAAAGTTCATAATATCGTTTCTAAGACAGATTATCTTAGCGGGAGGAAAATACTTAGAGATAAAAGCATCTTTGCACTTGTTCCATGAATCAATACTATTCTTAGGCAAAGACGAAATCCAAGCTTTAGCACGATCTCTAAGCGAAAAAGGAAATAGCTTCAATTTAACGACATCATTATTGACATCTTTTTTCTTTTGCATATCACATAAATCAACGAAGCTATTCAGATGAGTAGCGGCATCTTCACTAGGAAGGCCGGCGAATTGATCTTTCATAACAAGATTCAACAAAGTAGTATTAATTTCACAAGATTCAACATCGGTAAGAGGAGCAATCGGAGTGCTAAGGAAATCATTATTATTGGTATTGGTGAAGTCACACAATTTGGTAGTATCTTGAGCCATCGCGACAAACAAGCAATCTAACACACGAGCAAACAAAAAGGCAAGCGGGTAAAAAAGGCAAATAGAGAGGGGAGATAGAGAGAGAGAGAGACGGCGAATAAAACGACAAGGGTGAATTGGGGGGAGAGGAAAACGAGAGGCACATGGAAAATAATGTAATGCGAGAGATAGGGATTGTGATGGGTACTTGGTATGTTGACTTTTTGCGTAGACTCCCCGGCAACGGCGCCAGAAATCCTTCTTGCTATGTCTTGAGCTTGCGTTGGTTTTCCCCAAAGAGGAAGGGATGATGCAGCAGAGTAGAGTAAGTATTTCCCTCAGTTTTTGAGAACCAAGGTATCAATCCAGTAGGAGCCCACGCTCAAGTCCCTCGTACCTGCACAAAGTGATAGCTACTCGCAACCAACGCGATTAGGGGTTGTCGATCCCTTCACGGTCACTTACGAGAGTGAGATCTGATAGATATAATATTTTTGGTATTTTTGGTATAAAGATGCAAAGTAAAAAGTAAAGGCAAAGTAAAAAAGCAAAGCAAGATTAAATTGATGGAGATTGATATGATGAGAATAGACCCGTGGGACATAGGTTTCACCAGTGGCTTCTCTCAAGAGCATAAGTATTCTACGGTGGGTGAACAAATTACTGTTGAGCAATTGACAGAATTGAGCATAGTTATGAGAATATCTAGGCATGATCATGAATATAGGCATCACGTCCATGACAAGTAGATCGAAACGATTCTGCATCTACTACTATTACTCCACTCATCGACCGCTATCCAGCATGCATCTAGAGTATTAAGTTAAAAACAGAGTAACGCCTTAAGCAAGATGACATGATGTAGAGAGATAAATTCATGCAATATGAAATAAACCCCATCTTGTTATCCTTGATGGCAACGATACAATACGTGCCTTGCTGCCCCTTCTGTCACTGGGTAAGGACACCGCAAGATCGAACCCAAAGCTAAACACTTCTCCCATGGCAAGAACTACCAATCTAGTTGGCCAAACCAAACGAATAATTCGAAGAGACTTGCAAAGATAACCAATCATACATAAAAGAATTCAGAGAAGATTCAAATATTATTCATAGATCGACTTGATCATAAACCCACAATTCATCAGTCTCAACAAACAAACCACAAAAAGAAGATTACATCGAATAGAGCTCCACAAGAGAGGGGGAGAACTTTGTATTGAGATTCAAAGAGAGAGAAGAAGCCATCTAGCTACTAACTATGGACCCGAAGGTCTGAGGTAAACTACTCACACTTCATCGGAGAGGCTATGATGATGTAGAAGCCCTCCGTGATGACGGCCCTCTTCCGGCGGAGCTCTGGAACAGGCCCCAAGATGGGATCTCATGGATACAGAAAGTTGCGGCGGTGGAATTAGGTTTCTGGCTCCTATTTTGATTGTTTGGGGGTACGTGTGTATATATAGGAGGAAGAAGTACGCCGGAGGAGCAACGAGGGGCCCACAATGCAGGGGGCCATGCCCTAGGGGGGGGGCGCCCCCACCCTCGTGACTGCCTCTTTTGTTCCTTGGAGCAGGGTCCAAGTCTCCTGGACCACGTTCGGTGAGAAAATCACGTTCCCAAAGATTTTATTCCGTTTGGACTCCGTTTGATATTCCTTTTCTTCGAAACACTGTAATAGGCAAAAAACAACAATTCTGGGCTGGGCCTTCGGTTAATAGGTTAGTCCCAAAAATAATATAAAAGTGGAAAATAAAGCCCAATATAGTCCAAAACAGTAGATAATATAGCATGGAGCAATCAAAAATTATAGGTACGTTGGAGACGTATCAGGGGGTTGGGTGCGGCATATGCCAATGGATGGCTTATCATGGTGGGGGCGAGTAGAACGTCGCGAGTGCCTGGAAACGGGATGAGGCGTAGACACGAACGTCGGTGTACTTTACCCAGGTTCGGGGCTCTCCTAGGAGATAACACCCCTAGTCCTGCTCTGCGGGGTCTCCGCATGATCACTAAGGCAAAGTGAGTGCAAAGGTGCTCCTCGAGCTGTATCTGCGGAGAGGGCAAGGCAAGCTCCCTCCTTTTCTAAGGTCTGGTCTAGATCTAGTGAATCCGAACCCTTTGCATGGGTGCCCTGGGGGGTTTATATAGGCCTACCCCAGGGGTACAATGGTAAATTGACTGGTCGTAGGGCCCAACCGTGAGTCTCTTCGCCTGCCGGCCCTTCCGCTGACTGCTGGGGCTCGCCAACTGGTAGGCCCCGCCGACTGGTCCGGTACGGAGCCGACAGGCCGCACCCGCCGCTTGCGGGTCCTGCCGGCTGCTGATTACTGTAGCCGTGCCTCTAATGATGCAGGCTTGGTCATGGGGTCGTGGCTACATCCCCGCCGTCTGGTGGGCGATCACTTTAGTCACTCCCTGTCTCATCTTGTTAATGGCGCGGGGAACCCGTAGGAGGGGCAGGCCGATTCCCAGGGGCCGGATACCTGCAGGTCCGTCTTGTGGTGCTCTAGGCATCTTCCGGACTCTCACTGACCGGTAGGGCCCATCTTCCATGGATCGTACTGTCAGATGTCATGGGTACAGGACTCCACCCACTGTTGCTAGCGTCAGGGATGTCATGTCACAGTGCTGTGCCGGACGGAGATCTCCACTGGTACAATGCACTGTGCTCTGGCCATCCCCCAGAAAAAGGGGAGGGAGTGGGCTTCACTGTCGCCACTCCCTGTCCCATCCCCCCTAATGAGGGCATGGGTTTCGCTGGCGTCGTGGGCTGACTTCCCGCGGTCGGTGACTCCGGAAGCCGCCAGTCGGAGTCGGCCGGTCTCGATCTCATCCGTAGGACTTGGACACTCATGGGCGGCCGGCTGTTCCTCCAGCCGCCCTCCTGAAGTCGGCTCTCCGTCCTTTGTCTTGAGGGGCGCAGTAAGCCCCGATGTCTTGAAAGGCTATGGGCCTCGGGTTAGCCTACCCGTAGCCCATTACTCCGACAGTAGTCCCCAAAGCTGATGAGGCGCCGCATAATCAGCCAAAGAGCCTCAACAGCTTCATTCTCCGAGTATTTGGGGTGGAGACTCTGCTTGACTCTGCCGGGCCGACTGATAGGAGTCGGAGTCGCTTGACTTTGACTTGTCCAAAAAATACTTTCGAATCCCCTGGCGGGAACTAAGTGGTGTATGGGCTAAGCTTCTTGGCCGCCACCCACTTCGTGCCCACCATGTGGCAACCAGTGGCCGGGCCAGCCTGCCTACCCATCTGCGAGATGGGACATGCCCGCCGACGGGACCCGCCACTACCACGCCTCGGCACGCGAGCGGATCCGCTGCGGCCATGGGGGGCGGTTGAGGTTCCCACGGAGTTACCGCGCGTGGTAATTTTGCGCGATAAACGTGGGGGCGTGGGGTAGTGGGCGCAGTAAATCCCACAACCGCCCCCTCGGCTTCGCAGCCCACTGGGCTATAAGTAGGGGGAGGAGGGGAAACAGTGGAGCACGCGCATCCCACCTCCCCACCGCTTCTTCTCCTTCTTCTCCCTCTCTACTCCTCGAGCCTTGTCGAACGCTGCGGCGGTCCGCTCACGATGAGCTCTTCCTCCGCCGTCACGCCCCCGACGGCACACTCCGGCACCTGGGATGGTTCGGAGGTCCACGAGGATCATATCGACTTCCTCCACAAGACGCGTCGACTGCCCGACGAGGACCTCGTGAGGGTCCGCCTCGCGTGGAGGGGAGAGATTTCGCCGGCGCCGCAGGAGGGCGAGCGGGTCGTCTTCCGCTTGCACTGCCTGGGCCTGCCGGTGAGCAACTTCTTTCGCTCCTTCCTTGAGTTCTACGGACTCCAGCCGCACCACCTCACCCCCAACACGGTGGTGCTGCTGTCCACCTTCGTCACCCTGTGCGAGGGCTTCATCGGCGTTCTCCCCACCATGGAGCTCTGGGGGGAGTTCTTCTTCTCCAAGCTCGGCACCCAAGCCGCGGGCGTGCCGGCTCGGTGCGGCGCGTTCATCGCTGTGCGGAGGTCGGGGGCCGACAACCCGTTTCCCTCCATCAGGCTGATCAAGTCGGTGAAGATGTGGCAGCGGTCGTACTTCTATGTGAAGAATGTCTCCGCGAAGGGCGACTGGATCAACCTGCCGGCCTACGTAGCCGGCCCGCCGGCTGGGAGGCAGCCCAACTGGTCGCATAGGGCCCGGACATTGACGCCTGCAGGAGCCGGCGCCGTTGAGCGGCTACGAGTACTGGCGCAGTCGGAGGGCCTAACCGGGCCGGACTTGCTGGCCGCCTTCATGGCGCGCCGAGTGCTGCCCCTCCAAAGTCGCCCCCACATGATCTGCTAGATGAGCGGGCACCGAGACCCGAGCCGAATGTGCACCAAGGAGATGCCTCACGAGGAGGTAGTCTACATGGTGAACTATCTTGCGAGCTGCGACCTCAACGAAGAGTGGCAGTTCGGCAAGGAGCCGTATTCGCGTGCCGCCCCTCCACCTCTGGTGAGTCGTTTCCCTTCTCTCTTTTTCTTCGATCCTCCTGACATCTTTACTGCCGAGTCCATCTTGCTCGTTCTGACTAGTCGGCTTTGGTCAGAACCCCCTCCTCCAGCCAGCAGCCGGCACCATGGGGCCAGACCGCGAGTTCCTTCCCGACCATGCGGAGAGCGATGTGGACGACCCTGACTTGGGGGCGGCGGCCCTGGAGGACGACGCCGAGGGGGGAGGCGCCGTGTCAAGCGGCCCGAGACTTGGGGCCAGTCTTGAGGACTGGCCTGATGATGTCAAGGAGGTTGTCCCACGCCACAAGCCAGGAGCCGGCCAGCTGGGTCCGGGCTCGTCAGCCCCGCCGGACGCTCAAGGCAGCGGCAAGAAGCGCAGGGCCGGGACGAGCCTGTTTGGCAGACGGCCAAAGAAGCCAAAGGGCTCAGCCGCGGCGACCAAGCGAGACGAGGCGGCCGCAAAGGCCAACCGCTTCCGCAAGGTGGTGAAGACGCTGCAGCTTATTTCAGCGTAAGTACCACCTCCCTTCGTACCTTCACATTTCTTTATTGAGTTTGTCTGAAATTTCTTTACTTTGTTTCCTGGCTTTAGGGCCCCTCTCTCTCTCGAGAAGTCGGCCGCCGGCTCCGTCGTGAAGTCGGCGGAGACCTCCTCCACCATCCGGCGGATTGATCCCGCCGCCGACCTCCGGGAGGCGACGGAGCGGAACGCCTGGGAGGCGCGTGAGGAGCGGGAAGCCGCCCGCTTGAAGAAGGCGGAAGCCGACAAGGTGGAGGCCACCACTCTGAAGAAGCTGGCGGAAGCCGAGGCCGCCGATGCGGAGAAGAAGCACGCAGAGGAAGGCGCACGCCACCAGTCGGCAATGTTTGTCGTCCCCTTGAACTCCGCACCGCTGCCACCGGAGTTCTCAGTGCAGACTGGGGAAGCCGGTGACGAGAACTCGGTCATGGAGAGGGACGCCGACATCACCGCCACGCCGGGAGTCATTGTGCCACCACCGCCACCCTCCGGAGGCGCGCCAGGCGGACAACCGATGGACCCGCCAGTGCCGCCAACCGGAGGCGCGGCGGCGACGGGCCTGGCCCTCGAGGTCAGTACGCCGACGCGCCGCCGTCTCGCGAAGGCGGCCTTAGCGCCGCGTCCTCTGGAGACCGGCGCTGCAAGCTCCTCGATCCCGGACACCAAGGTGTCGAGCGCCACGCCCACAGGGTGGGTGCGGGGAGGTGGGACAGGCCCGTTGAACCGAGCGCTCCTGGACATCTAAGCTAAGCTCGGGGCTGAGGGCGACGCCATCAAGGAGTGCACCAAGGCATACCTGGCATCACGAACGGCCATCCGGGTACGCATCCTTCCTTTTGCTTTGCTTCCTTGTTTTTCTTTGTGGGGGCGCGCCAGCGCACCCACTGGGTGTAGTCCCCGAGTTTCGGGCTGGCTGCTGAGCAGGCGGCTCGGAACTCTAATCGGCGAGTTCCAAGTACCAACACTTTTTCCTGAAATTTTGATGCAAGATTACCACAATCTTTGCGTGACCTCCTTCAACGCCAATGTTGAGGAGCTGGCCAAGCGGACCGCCGACTTGTCGGACAGCCGGGGTGAGTCTTCTTCTTTCTCTGCGGGGGCACGCTGGCGCACCCGCGGGTTGTAGTCCCCGAGATTCAGGCCGACTGCTGAGCAGTCGGGCCAGATCTCCCCGGCGACTTTTCTTCTTTGTTGACGACTGACATCCCTCCCCCTCCTTCTTCAGAAGCCAACGCCGCCCTTCAGCAGCAGCTGGGTGAAGTCAACACCGCGCTGCGCGTCAGGGAGGAGGAGTGCGGCCGACTGACGGAGGAGCGCGACCGGCTGGCTACGCAGCTGGTGGAGCAGAAGGAGCTGCTCCAGAGGGCCCAGAAGGAGGCGGAGGACAAGGAGACCGCCCTTCTCACCGAATTTGCGTCCGAGCGCTCCTCCTGGACTGACAAGGAGGCGACGCTGGTCTCCGGCTTCCAAGCAATCGAAGATCTTGTCGATGGTGAGCTTCCACTTGTTTCCTTTTCTGGGTTGCCGACTGCTAGTCGAGTCGGCCTTAAATTTTTAACTTTGTTTCTTCGCTCTTCTTCCTTAGCAGACTTCTTTCCTGGCCATTCTGATGCCGCCAATCAAGCCATCGAGGCTGACTGTGAAGCACGGAGAGTGGACAGTGCACAGGTCGCCGCCAACGCCCCCCGAACTCTTAACAAGCAGATTCTAAGCATCGAGGCCTGTCTTCGGCCAACCCACCGGATGCTGTGCCAGCTTGAACGTGTCGGCGCCCAGGCAATTTCCGCCTTGTGGCCGGACATGCAGGCGCCACGCACCCCTAGTCGGACTGCCGACTGGTTGGAGGTGGCAGCCGGCCGTCTTGAGGCCTGGAAGGGTTCTTCAGCCTGGGCTAGAGCCCGCCGGGCTTTAGAATTCGCCAAGGCGTGGTATCCCGGGCTGAGTTTAGCCCAGTTAGCCACATTCTGGCTGGAAGCTCAGGCGGAGCTGGCAACGGTGGAGGACAATCTTGTCAAGCGCGCCGCATCGATCGCCGAGTACACTAACACCAGCGTCTTCGTCCCAGAGCGGGCTGAGAACGGCGAGGAGGCGCCGCCGGAGTGGTTCGGGCTAAACCCAGACGACGGCGAGGACTCGGAGGAGGTGATCGACTCCAGTGGAGAAGAGGAAGGCGAGGAGGAGGAAGGAGATGAGGAGGAGGCGCCAGAGGTCGAGGCAGACGGCCAGCCCCAGCCCGACCGCGCCTCTAGCAACGAGCCGCACCCAACTGAGCCAGCTGTCACCAGAGGTGATCAGGCGGAGACCAACCAGCCGACTACCCCGGCAACTGGCACCGCCGACCCCTCCGGTCCTCCGAGTCCATCCGCGGCTTCCTAGGCCGCCACTTTATCTTTGTTTTACCTGCTTATCAGTCTCGATGAACTTGTTATTTTGCAGAATTCAACCCACTGGGTGTATCTTGAACTTCTGCTTGATGATTCGGCCAAGGGCCTTTCTATGTAAATATTTATCCATATTCTATCTTTTCTTGCTTACTGCTCTTTGACCTTTTCCTTTGTCGCCTTCCCTTAGTTGACGTTTTGCTAGTCAGACAGCCGCTCTGCGGACTGCCGCTAGATCAATTACTTGGCTTCTTTGGGAAGGCAAGTACTTAGCCTTTTAGAGTTTTTAGCAAGTTAATTTAGGAAACGGCAAACCGGCTGCTAAAGAGTCGGTTGTAAAGGATTGAAAACCGTCCTTAAGCTATGAGCGAGCTTTGAGTCCTTAGCCATTTTTCATATGGACACCCATTCTACCTTACTCCTGTTCGCCGGACAGTCGCTCTGCGGTCTGCGGCTTCTAACAGGAGTCGGCTTAAGTGCCACACATTACTTGTCCGGCTGCAGGAAGTCGTTTCATAGCTCAAGTCGGCGAGTCCCCGGGCCGACTAATCAAACCCGGTGCCAAGTGGCATAATGAAGAATAACATATTCATAGGCATAACTCTTTATCATATAGATAAAAGAAGACAGTCCCCGAGATCTTCTCGAGGGGCACGAAGTCTTTGTACTTTAATACAAAAGGTAGCGTGATACATACTGCATTAACTGTAAAATCTTCGAAGGAGATTTGCATTCCATGGCCTCTCCGTCTCTTTGCCGGAGTCGTCCCTTTTGCGTGCTCGAGGCTTCTGAGCGTCGATCAAGTAGTAGGAGTCGTTGCCCAACACCTTGCTGATCATGAAGGGGCCTTCCCAAGGTGCTAAGAGCTTGTGCTGGCGAGCTGTTCGCTGAATCAGCCGAAGCACAAGGTCTCCTTCTTGGAAAGATCGTGGCTTGACCTTCCGATTGTAGTATCGGCGTAGGCTCTGCTGGTAGATGCTGGACCGGCTGAGTGCCAACAGCCGGCCCTCTTCCAGCAGATCGACGCCGTCTTGACGTGCTTCCTCTGCTTCCTCCTCGGTGTACATGGTGACTCAAGGGGACTCGAACTTTGTGTCCGTTGGGATGACGGCTTCGGCACCGTAGACGAGGAAGAAGGGCATGAAGCCGGTTGACTTGTTTGGAGTCGTGTGTAGGCTCCAGAGGACGGTTGGCAACTCATCAAGCCAGCAGCCTGCCGAGCGCTCCAGAGGCTCGACCAGCCGAGGCTTGATGCCGGACAGGATTAGGCCATTTGCTCGCTCTACTTGGCCGTTGGACTGCGGATGGGCAACAGACGCTAAGTCCAGTCGGATGCCCTGCGTCGCGCAGAAACAGGCCAAGGCACCTTTGGCAAAATTTGTGCCGTTATCGGTGATGATGCTGTGCGGCATGCCGTACGGAGTTGTGATGTCGGAGATGAAGGTCACAACGGTCGGACCATTTAAACTCTTGATTGGCTTTGCTTCTATCCATTTGGTGAACTTGTCCACTGCAACAAGTAAATGAGTCAAACCGCCTCGTGCCGTCTTGAATGGTCCGACCATGTCCAAGCCCCAGATAGAAAAGGGCCAGGCAATGGGAATAGTTTTGAGTGTGAAGCCGGCTGAAGAGGCTTAGAGCGGAACTTATGGCACCCCTTGCATTTTTGGACCAAGGACTTGGCGTCTTCAAGAGCAGTCAGCCAGAAGAAGCCATGGCGGAAAGCTTTGGCGACGAGTGCCCTCGAAGCCGCATGGTGGCCACATTCGCCTTGATGGATGTCTTTGAGGATTGCCTGGCCTTGCTCTGGTTCCACACATCGCTGGTGAACACTAGTGACACTGCGCCTTACGAGCTCTCTATTGACGATGGCATACGCTGCCGCCCGGTGTTGTACTTGCCGAGCCAAGATCTCATTGGCTGGCAGCTCTTTGTTCACCATGAATTTGAGGATGGGCTGCGCCCATGAAGGTGCCGCGATTTCTGCAACAGCCAAGACTGTGACTTGGACGAGGGCGGCTGGGCCGGGAGGTGGCGGGTTGGAGTCGGCAGCCGCTTGTTGTGTCGATGAAGTCCCCGGGCGGGTTGGTCCAGTCCCCGGGCCAGGCTCTGAAGTCTCCGGGCCGAGCTCTGAAGTCTCTGGGCCGACCGCCGTAGTCCCTGAGCTGGGTGCGACTGCCACGATTCCCGTGCCGTCTACTAGAATACTCGTGCCATCTGCGGGGGCTCTTGAGTCGGATCCGGCTACTTCAGGAGGAGTCGGCATGAAGATGGAGTCTGACTCCGGTGATGGCTTGACGGACGGCTTGAGGAGGCGCTGGAGGGCGACGCCGGACGGTATCGCCTGACGGGTGGAGCCGATTCACGCCAGGGCGTATGCTTGGTCGTTGTCGTTTCTTGGTACATGGAGAAACTTGCACCCCTCAAAATATCCGCTGAGTTGTTGCACGAGGAAGCGGTAGCTCGCCATGTTTGCGTCCTTGGCGTCCCAATCGCCTGACGAATGCTGGACCACCAAGTCGGAGTTACCATAGCACAGGATCCGGCGAATGCCGAGCTCTTTGGCTAGCCGTAGCCCGTGAATGAGTGCCTCGTACTCAGCGACGTTGTTGGAGGCAGCAAAATGGATTTGCAGCACATACTTGAGCTTGTCTCCCTTGGGAGAGGTGAGGACGATGCCGGCTCCCAAGCTGGTGCGCATCTTGGAACCGTTGAAATGCATTCGCCAATGGGTGGAGTCTGGCGCTGGTGGTAGATACTGGGTTTTGGCCCAGTCGACGAGGAAGTCGGCCAGCGCTTGTGACTTGATGGTAGTGCGAGGTTGGTAGTAGATGGTGTAGGGGGCCAAATCTATGGCCCACTTGGCCACTCGACCCGAAGCGTCTCTGCTGCCGATGATCTCGGCTAGAGGAGCCGTGCAGACCACAATGATTGGATGTTCTTGGAAGTAAGGCTTCAATTTCTTGGCGGCAAAGTGCACACCATAACACATCTTCTGGTAGTGGGGGTAGTTTTGCTTGGAGGTCGACAGTATTTCACTCAAATAATATACTGGTCTCTGGACTGGTAGTGCTTTGCCTTACTCTTTGCGTTCTACCACAATGACTGTGCTGACCACTCGGCTGGTGGCGGCGATGTAGAGGAGCATGGGCTCCTTAGGAGTCAGAGCCGCCAGGACAGGTGGAGTAGTTAGTATCTTCTTTAGTTGAAAAAAATGCTTCACCCGCCTTGTGGTTCCACTCGAAAAAAGTGGTCTTCTTCATGAGTTGGTACAGGGGAAGAGCCTTCTCGCCCAGCCGACTGATGAATCGACTGATGGACGCCAAACAGCCGGTAAATTTTTGTACGTCCAGCAGTCGGCTGGGTACCTCCATCCTTTAAATTGCCTTGATCTTCACAGGGTTGCATTCTATGCCGCGTTCGGAGACCAGGAAGCCAAGGAGCTGGCCGGCTGGTACTCTGAAGACGTACTTCTCCCGGTTGAGCTTGATCTGAAATTGGCGCAAGTTCTTGAAGGTCTCTTTGAGGTCTTCCAGCAGTGTTCCACGCCTCTCCGTTTTTACCACCACGTCGTCCACGTAAACATGAGCATTTCTGCCGAGCTGCTTGAGGAGGCATTTCTGCATGCATCGTTGGAAGGTGGCGCCGGCGTTCCTTAAGACGAACGTCATGGTTAGGTAGCAGAAAGCTCCAAACGGCATGATGAAGGCGGTCTTCAACCTGTCGGCCGGGTTCAACTTGATCTGGTGATACCCTGAATATGCATCCAAGAAACTCAACAGCTCGCATCCGGCTGTGGAGTCTATCACTTGGTCAATCCTTGGCAAAGCGAACGGGTCCTTGGGGCATGCTTTTTTGAGGCTAGTGTAGTCAATATACATTCGCCATTGCTTGTTCTTCTTCAGTACCAAGACCGGGTTGGCCAGCCATTCTGGAAAGAATACTTCCATGATGAAGCCGGCTGCAAGCAACCGGGCTATCTCTTCTCCAACAACTCTCCTCTTATCTTCTGACAAGCGGCACAAAGGTTGTCTGACTGTCTTGGCATCAGATTGGACGTGTAATTTGTGCTTGGCAAATTCCGTCGGGACACCTGGCATGTCTTTGGGGAACCATGCGAAGATGTCTCGATTCTCACAGAGGAAATCAACGAGCTCGCCTTCCTATTTGCTGTTGAGGTTGGCACCTACGACAACGTACCTCTCTGGGTGCTCTGGGTCCAAAGGTATCTTCTTTGTTTCCTTGGCCAGCTTGAATGAGCCCTCAACTTCCGACTCTCTGGGATCAGGCGACATCTCCGGCTGTTTGCTTGCCATCGCCACAACTCGATCTAGCAGTCGCTTCTCAGCTGCGATCATGAGGGACTCGGCCAGTCGGCTGCTCTCTGATGCGCAGGCGGACGACTTCTTGTAGTCGCCATTTATGGTCAGGATTCCCTTGGAACTCGGCATCTTCATCTTGAGGTAGGCATAGTGGGGGACGACCATGAACTTGGCCAGAGCTGGCCGGCCAAGCATTGCATGGTATGGGCTCTCTAGGTCCACCACCTCGAACCATATTGACTCTCGGCAGAAATGATCTTTGTCTCCGAAGAGGACGTCGATCAAGATCTTGCCGATTAGCGAGTAGGAAAGGCCAGGAACTATGCCGTGGAACATCGTCCGGCTGGACTGCAGTTGCCTCTGCCTGATTCCTAACTTCTCCATGGTGTCTTTGTACAAAATGTTGATGCTGCTGCCGCCGTCTATCAGGACTCTGGAGAAGCGAGCAGCTCGCTTGTCCGTGGTAAGGTGGCGTCCAAAACCAAAGCGTAGGAGCCTGGTCTGGGCATTACTTCGGGGTGGTCAGCTCGACTCCAGCTGATGGGCTTCTCAGACCAATGCATGAACTCTGGTGTGTTAGTTGTTACTGCATTCACCTCCTGCTGCTGCAGTCGCCTGCTGCGTCGATCGTCAGCCACACTGGTGAACACGACATAAGCTCCCTGCTCTTCTGGGTACTCGTCTTGTACTGCGCCGACTGGTCTGACCGCCGGCTGGTGGGGCGGAGGAGGCGGCTGCACCTCAGGTGGGGGAGGCAAAAGTCTGTCTCCCTTGGCTATCCTAGTGAGCCAGTGGCATTTCTGAGTGGTGTGGTTGGACGGCTTCGCGCCACTGTGGAACTTGCAGGGTCCATCCAGAGTCTGCTCATATGAGAAAGCCGGCTGCCAGTTGGGCTTGCCGCCCTTCTGGCGCTTGGGCGGGGGCTGCCCTTCTGGCTGCTGATTTTCGACTGTCGCCACCTGCCGGCTGGTGGAAGTCGGCGGTGGGGCTTTGCGCTTGTGGTCCTTCTGTGGTTGACACTGACTGGTGTCTCCGGCTGGGGTTTGGGGAGCCGGAGGAGCCACTTTGCCGGTTGTGCTCACTTGAATCTCCATCTTCATGGAGGAGTCGGCCGTGGCATACTTGTCCGCTATGATCAGCAGCTCGTCGAGGGTTTCTGGCTTGTCACAGAGAAGCTTGTGCTTGAGGAGGTGCCCTCTCGGCATCCTGCGGTGAAGTACTCGATGGCCTGCACCTCGTGCACACCTTCGTAGGAGTTGTGAAGCTCGGCCCAGCGCGTGAGGTAGTCGCGGGTTGACTCACTGGGGCCCTGCACACATAAGGAGAGCTG
Source organism: Triticum aestivum (assembly GCF_018294505.1). Lineage (NCBI taxonomy): Eukaryota > Viridiplantae > Streptophyta > Magnoliopsida > Poales > Poaceae > Triticum > Triticum aestivum. The sequence goes on from NC_057797.1 coordinate 595,110,408, forward strand.
GCGAGGCTTGGGAGGCCGCTTGTACGTGCTGGTGAAGTTGCGTATGAAGGCATCGGTGAAGTCGACCCAACTATTGATGCTGCGGGGCTTCAAGCTATTTAGCCAAGTCCGGGCCGTGCCTTGGAGCATGAGCGGAACGTACTTCATAGCAACACGCTTGTTGCCGTTTGCTATGCTGACGGCCGTGGATTAGTCGACCAGCCAGTCTTCCGGCTTCACGGAGCCGGTGTACTTGGGTGTGTCTCTGGGAAGCGTGAACCCTTTGGGGAAGGGCTCATCTCGGATGCGGGGGCCGAAGCACGATGGACCCAACTCATCTTCTTCTTCAAGCGCCAGGGATCGATGGAGATGGTCGATCCGGGTGGCGTGCGTCATTCTCTCCGACTCCCTCTTGGCAGCCAAGGCGATCGCCGAGCATTGGGTGATCAACAGGCGGCAGGGAGACTCGCCTTTCCCTCCGAGGGGGAGGAGGCGGACAGTCATCCCGTCGTTCCACTGTTCTTGGGCGACTGTCTCGGTCGCGCTCTATGGTGATGCGAGTCTGACTGCGGCTGGCAGACGGCTCCTTGTCTTTCCTTCCGCGGACGCCGACAGTTGGCGTTTGAGACTCCGCGCCTTGGTCTCGGCGCAGAAGCAGGTTGTCATTCCGTCGACGCGGCGCATCAGTGTGGCAGCCGACCTCGTTCTGCTTAGCAGCCGCGTCAAGGAGTCGCTGGACGCGCTCCGTCATCAAGCGACGCTCTTCGCTCTCGAACTTGTCCAGCTCGTCCGCCGCCGCCTGGGCGGCTCAAATGTTCTCCGCAGGCGTGGCGTAAACGGGGCGATTCGCTCCGAACAGATCAGCGATAGCTGCGCCGCGCTGCTGGACCGTGCCAAGGCGGCTAGGCCCAGCCGCAGCCGGCGTGCCGCCCACAGCGCGGTCCATCTCGTGCTGATAGGCTTCTGACAGGCGTCTCATGCTTGCCAGCTTTTTGGCGCCTTCGACTAGCTGCAGGCGGCGTGCCTCCAGCGTCTCGGTGTTGGCGTCTTCGGGAATGGGCGTCGCCAGGTCTTGTAGCACCGCGTTGAGCAGGTCATAATCACCCCGACCAGAGTGCTCATCATGATCAATGACAAGCACTTCCGTGACGGTGCTTCCTCCGCTCTCCGCGCGAGGAAGCGGTTCGTCGTAGACCACCATGTTGGAGGGGAACGTGTCAAGCGACGCGGTGTCAGAGTCGACCAGCATCGGATCGGTGGAGCGTACTCTTGATAACCCACAAGTATAGGGGATCGCAACAATTTTCAATAAATAAGAGTGTCGAACCCAACGAGGAGCTAAAGGTAGAACAAATATTCCCTCAAGTTCTGTCGACTGCCGATACAACTCTACACACGCTTGACGTTCGCTTTACCTAGAACAAGTATGAAGCTAGAAGTACTTTGTAGGTGTTTTCGGAAAGGCTTGCAAGAAAGTAAAGAGCACGAAAATAAAACTAGGGGCTATTGAGGTAAATAAGCAACTAAAGTAAATATAGCGAGTGTCGAAAAGTGGTGGTAGGAGTTGCGAAATTGTCCCTTAAGCAATTGACTACTTTACTAGACCGATAGCAAGTATTATGTGGGAGAGGCCACTGCTAGCATGTCATCCCTTACTTGGAATTCTATGCACTTATGATTGGAACTATTAGCAAGCATCCGCAACTACTAATGTTCATTAAGGTAAAACCCAACCATAGCATTAAGATATATAGGTCCCCCTTCAATCCCGTATGCATCAATTTCTATGCTAAGTTGAAGCTTCTGTCACTCTTGCCCTCCAATACATAGTCCTATCAACATACAACTAACCCTATGGTGTGATCCACGCGCACGCTCATATGATGGGCACCAAAGGATAGCAACATAACCACAAGAAAATTAAATCAATCATAGCAATTCATCAACCACCGATAGGACAATGAAAATCTACTCAGACATCATAGGATGGCAACACATCATTGGATAATAATATGAAGCATAAAGCACCATGTTCAAGTAGAGGGTATAGTGGGTTGCGGGAGAGTGGACCGCTGTAGATAGAGGGGGGAAGGTGATGGAGATGTTGGTGAAGATGGCGGAGGTGTTGGTGAAGATCGCGGTGATGATGATGATGGCCACGGCGGCGTTCCGGCGCCACCGGAGGAGAGGGGGAGAGGGCCCCCCTTCTTCCTCTTCTTCCTTGACCTCCTCCCTAGATGGGAGAAGGGTTTCCCCTCTGGTCCTTGGCCTCCATGGCATGGGAGGGGCGAGAGCCCCTCCAAGATTGGATCTATCTCTCTGTTTCTCTCTGATTCTGCGTTCTGATCTGGCTCTGTTTCACCGTTTCGTATATATATGGAGATCCGTAACTCCGATTGGCCTGAAACCTTCGCCTTGATTTTTTCCGAATATTAGCTTTCTTGCAGCAAAAGAAGAGCGTCAACCGCCTTACGGTGGGATCATGAGGCTAGGGGGCACGCCCTAGGGGGGGGGGCGCCCCCTGCCTCGTGACCACCTCGGGCACTGGTTCACGTTGATTTTCCTTCTGAATTTTCCGTATTTTCCAAAAATATGATCCGTCCATTTTTATCCCGTTTGGACTCTGTTTGATATGGATATTCTGCGAAACCAAAAACATGCAACACACAGGAACTGGCACTGGGCACTGGATCAATATGTTAGTCCCAAAAATAATATAAAAAGTTACCAAAAAGTATATGAAAGTTGAATAATATTGGCATGGAACAACCAAAAATTATAGATATGACGGAGACGTATCAGCATCCCCAAGCTTAATTCCTGCTCGTCCTCGAGTAGGTAAATGATAAAAAAGATAATTTTTGATGTGGAATGCTACCTAGCATAATCTTGATCACATATCTAATCATGGCATGAATATTAAGACACGAGTGATTCAAAGCAATAGTCTATCATTTGACATAAAAACAATAATACTTCAAGCCTACTAATAAAGCAATCATGTCTTTTCAAAATAACATGGCCAAAGAAAGTTATCCCTACAAAATCATATAGTCTGGCTATGCTCCATCTTCACCACACAAAATATTCACATCATGCACAACCCCAATGACAAGCCAAGCAACTGTTTCATACTTTTGACGTTCTCAAACCTTTTCAACTTTCACGCAATACATGAGCGTGAACCATGGACATAGCACTATAGGTGGAATAGAATATGATGGTGGAGAAGACAAAAAAAAGGAGAAGATAGTCTAATATCAACTAGGCGTATCAACGGGCTATGGAGATGCCCATCAATAGATATCAATGTGAGTGAGTAGGGATTGCCATGCAACGGATGCACTAGAGCTATAAATGTATGAAAGCTCAACAAAAGAAACTAAGTGGGTGTGCATCCAACTTGCTTGCTCACGAAGACCTAGGGCACTTGAGGAGGCCCATTGTTGGAATATACAAGCCAAGTTCTATAATGAAAATTCCCACTAGTATATGAAAGTGATAACTCAGGAGACTCTCTATATGAAAAACATCGTGCTATTTTGAAGCACATGTGTGGAAAAAAGGAATAGTAGCATTGCCCCTTTTTATTTATTTTCTCTTTTTTTATTTGGCGTTTCTCTTTTTTATTTGGCCTTTCTTTTTCTTTTTTATTTGGCCTTTCCCCCCTTTTTTGGGACAATGCTCTATTAATGATGATCATCACACTTCTATTTATTTACAACTCAATGATTACAACTCGATATCTAGAACAAAGATATGACTCTATATGAATGCCTCCGGCGGTGTACCGGGATGTGCAATGATCTAGCATAGCAATGACATCAAAAAACGGACAAGCCATGAAAACATCATGCTAGCTATCTTATGATCATGCAAAGTAATATGACAATGAATGCTCAAGTCATGTATATGATGATGATGAAAGTTGCATGGCAATATATCTCGGAATGGCTATGGAAATGCCATGATAGGTAGGTATGGTAGTTGTTTTGAGGAAGGTATATGGTGGGTTTATGGTACCGGTGAAAGTTGCGCGGTACTAGAGAGGCTAGCAATGGTGGAAGGGCGAGAGTGCGTATAATCCATGGACTCAACATTAGTCATAAAGAACTCACATACTTATTGCAAAAATCTATTAGTTATCGAAACAAAGTACTACGCGCATGCTCCTAGGAGGATAGATTGGTAGGAAAAGACCATCGCTCGTCCTCGTCCGCCACTCATAAGGAAGACAATCAATAAATAAATCATGCTCCAACTTCGTTACATAACGGTTCACCATATGTGCATGCTACAGGAATCACAAACCTCAACACAAGTATTTCTACAATCCACAACTACCCACTAGCATGACTCTAATATCACCATCTTTATATCGCAAAACTATTGCAAGGAATCAAACATATCATATTCAGTGATCCACAAGTTTTATGTAGGATTTTATGACTAACCATGTGAATGACCAGTTCCTGTCATCTCTCTAAATAGATATAAGTGAAGCAAGAGAGTTCAATTCTTTCTACAAAAGATATTCCCACACTCTAACAAGTATAAGTGAAGCAAAAGAGCATTCTACAAATGGCGGTTGTATATGTAAAGAGAAACAGGCAATCCAAACTTCAAATGATATAAGTGAAGCACATGAAGCATTCTATAAAGCCATACTCAAAAGATATAAGTGAAGTGCAAAGAGCATTCTATAAATCAACCAAGGACCATCTCATACCAGCATGGTGCATAAAAGAAAATTAAAAACCTAAATGCAAAAGACGCTCCAAGACTTGCACATATCGCATGAACGAAATGAATCCGAAAACATACCGATACTTGTTGAAGAAAGAGGGGATGCCTCCTCAGCATCCCCAAGCCTAGACACTTGAGTCTCCTTGAATATTTACTTGGGGTGCCTCGGGCATCCCCAAGCTTGAGCTCTTGCCTCTCTTCCTTCTTCTCACATCGAGACATTCTCAATCATCGAACACTTCATCCACACAAAACTTCAACAGAAAACTCGGTAAGATCTGTTAGTATAATAAAGCAAATCACTACTCTAAGTACTGTTGCAAACCAATTCATATTTTGTTTTTGCATTGTGTCTACTGTAGTATAACTTTTTCATGGCTTAATCCACTGATATAAATTGATAGTTTCATCGAAACAAGCAAACTATGCATCAAAAACAGAATCTGTCTAAAACAGAACAGTCTGTAGAAATCTGAACATTGACCATACTTATTATACTTGAAACATTCTACCAAAATTAGGAAAAATAAAAAATTTGTATAGGAAGACAGTGCAAAAAGAATCAGAACCATTTGACCTTCCAGCTAAAAATGTAAAATCGCACACTACAGCCAAAGTTTCTGTCCTGCACCGTACAAACCATCAAGCAAATGTAAACATCCTAAAGGCAAACCTTGGCACATTATTTTTATAATACAATGGAATTGTACAAGGGGATAGTTATTTTTATTGAAAAGTTTCTGTAATCAAGATTCACAAGGTTGCCGTGAGCATGAACAAAGTTCAAGGAGCTCTCCCACTTCAACAATGTTTGTCTTTCTCACTTTCGCTTTCCTTTTTGAAAAAGTTTTGGGTTCCCCTCTTTATTTTTGTTGTTTTTAACTATATAAAAGCACTCAACAGAAATAAATGACTCTCTTAAACTTCTGGGTTGTCTCCCTAGCAGCGCTTTCTTTAAAGCCATTAAGCTAGGCATATAGTGCTCAAGTAGTGAATCCACCCGGATCCCAAGGTATATCAAAGCCAATTTTAATCAACAATGATTTGTAATTTAGTAGTGAGCACAAAGCAACATATATCAAGCAATGACGAAGTCTAACTCTCTTCCTATGCATCGGCATGTCATAAAAGAACAATTCATGCACACCTAGTAAAGGCCAATGCATAGTATAAACAGTTTCTTGCAATTTTATCATATTGGAAACATAGAGAGGTGGAGATATAGTTCCTCTCTCATAATAATTGCAAGCAGGAGCAGCAAGCACATGCATATTGTATTTATCGAAATCATCATGTGCAACGGTAAAAGGCAACCCATCAATATAATCCTTAATAAGTGCAAACTTCTCCGATATAGTGTAGTCGGGAGAATTCAAAAAGATAATAGGACTATCATGTGTGGGTGCAATAGCAACAATTTCATGTTTAACATAAGGAACTATAGCAAGTTCATCTCCATAAGCATAATTCATATTGGCATGTTGGCCACAAGCATAGCAAGCATCATCAAAAAGGGATATTTCAAAAGAATCATAGGGATCATAATAGTCATCATAGCAATCATCCTTCGGTAAGCACGAAGGGGAATTAAACAATGTATGAGTTGAGGAGTTACTCTCATTAGAAGGTGGGCACGGGTGATCAATCCGCTCTTCCTCCTTTTGTTCTTCACTCTCCTCCTCATCTTTTTCATCCAATGAGCTCACAGTGTCATCAATTTCCTCTTCCATAGACTCCTGCAAAAATATTAGTCTCTTCTTGGACAGCGGAGTATTGCTCAATATATTGTTTAACATAGGTATTAGAAGCATAATTATCATAGCAATATTTAAGTATAGCAAATTTTTCAGATTTGTGAAAAGTAGCATCATACTTTTCAATCAAAGAAGCAATTTCATAAGCACCCTCAAAAGCAACAAATTCTTCAATTTGTTGAACATCATAGTAACTATAAACACCTTTAGCATAAGAATATAAGATTCCATTATCAATAAACTCACATTGGTAGGGAAGGTGTTTCTTAGGGTTTTCAGAACAACAAGTAAAATCATATAATTCACATAAATTCCAAGCATAGCATTGCAAACGTTGAATTTGACTCCATAATAATTTCCCTTTTTCAGATATACGGTGTCACACATAACAAGCATGCTCATCTAAAGATTTTCCCTCAACTAAGCTAGTTGTGGTTTCAGCACGAGCACATAGGGATCAAAGATGATCCAAGTAATAAGCTTCAGCAGTGTGATAGATTTTGATTGGTTCTTCAACCATTGGTTCAGTAGGTACAACTATTTTTTTTTGGTATTTTGCGTTTCCTACCCATAACTAAAGATAGAAAACAACTAAGAACAACAAATAAAAATTACTTAGTGATAAAGCAAACAAGCACACACGAGAATATTCACCCCACGCTATTGCTCTCCGGCAACGGCGCCAGAAAAAGGTCTTGATAACCCACAAGTATAGGGGATCGCAACCGTTTTCGATAAGTAAGAGTGTCGAACCCATCGAGGAGCTAAAGGTAGAACAAATATTCCCTCAAGTTCTATCAACCACCGATACAACTCTACGCACGCTTGATGTTCGCTTTACCTAGAACAAGTATGAAGCTAGAAGTACTTTGTAGGTGTTTTTGGAAAGGCTTGCAAGAAAGTAAAGAGCACAAAAATAAAACTAGGGGCTATTCAGGTAAATAAGAAACTAAAGTAAATATAGCGAGTGTGGAAAACTGGTGGTAGGAGTTGCGAAATTGTCCCTTAAGCAATTGACTACTTTACTAGACCGATAGCAAGTATTATGTGGGAGAGGCCACTGCTAGCATGCCATCCCTTACTTGGAATTCTATGCACTTATGATTGGAACTATTAGCAAGCATCCGCAACTACTAATGTTCATTAAGGTAAAACCCAACCATAGCATTAAGATATATAGGTCCCCCTTCAATCCCGTATGCATCAATTTCTATGCTAGGTTGAAGCTTCTGTCACTCTTGCCCTCCAATACATAGTCCTATCAACATACAACTAACCCTATGG